>NW_025853665.1:0-16307 GCF_002878395.1 Capsicum annuum | reverse complement strand
GTAGTAATTCATGGAAAAACTAATGGCATTTTTCAAACCTGGTTAGAGGTACTAGATTCTATACAAGGTTTTAAAGCTCCTCTCTTTAAAGGTTTTAATGATTTCACAGAAGCTACTAATCATGCTAGGGGATACTTAGGCCCAAACTATTACATATCTCCTTCTCTGAGACAAAATCCAGATCAGATACCCCAGTACAATTTGCAAAAGGAAACTGGGAAGATTATTTTTTGTAATCACTGTTCTTCCATGACTGAAAATTTCAAAACTCTCAATGCCCAGAAAGAGTCCTTACTCATGGAAAACACCAGACTAATCAAACACATACACATGTTAGAAATAAAACTCAGACAACAGACTCCCGTGAGCAAAACTGATGCACAAACCCAGACCCCAACTCCGAGTTCTCCATCTCCTCAAAAAATAGATGAGAAGGGTGTGCATTTCCCAATAAATGCTCAGAAATCCACTGTATCGGATGTTGGTACAGCTAGTCCGATTCAAACGGTGATCGGTAAAGACGCATCAAATCCGTTAATGGCTGTCACTTTGCCAAAAAGTGAAGATGAAGGTTGCTCTTCATCAAAAATCAAGCTCAAACCTAAGACATCAAAAAAGACTTTAATATCCAGAAGAAAAAATGAGACAATAGAGACTATAATTAAACAAACACTAGATAGATTTTTTAGAAACCAACCTCAAGACAAATATATAAATGAAGGATCAGACGAACAACCAGACAACACAATGCCAGCAATAAATAATACAGAGAATAATTCTGCCAGAACAGACGAAGAAGACAGCATAGCACAATTCGAAGATAGCATAGCACAATTCCAGGATGCCCAGGATCCATATGAAGACGACGACTCAGGCATGAGTTTCGACTCCATAGCCCTGCACAACTTGGATACGTAAAGATATTCTACACAGACTCTACAGTTATCCTAGTTTGTATTATTAGATAGTATGATCAAGTGGAGATACCCACTTTATGTCTTGTAATAGTCCGTGTCAGTCTGAGTGCTTCCTTTATCACTACTTTCTAAAAAGAAAGAAAAACTGTTGAAGCACGCGTCCACAAAGGTACGAAAGAATATTAATAACGCATGTGACGATGGGGCCCAATGCGTACCCGACTTGCATTATTAAAGTTTTCTTTCTTATCTTTTATCTAAAAGTGTCGGCCAATTATATTTCGGCCACGTAGAAGTTTTTAAAACCACTCCTTTATGTAGTTTTTGCCTATAAAAGGCACACATTCTTGTAGTAGAAGATTAGAGTGAAATCAACCAACTCCACATCTCCTTGTAATGTTTAACACCTTTCTCCCAAACAACCTGTCTAACCCAGTGTTTTTCATATGAACTTTGTAACATCGTGTTTTCTATAAAGCTTGAAGTTTTTCTATTCAAATCTTTGGGGGGTTCCCGAAAGGGAAACCTCTCTCCTAGTTACTTCATGTAAGTTCTTATATTTTCCCCACAAAAATATTTCTATTTATGTTTATGCTCTTATATATATGTTTGATAATTTCTGCATAACCATGTAAATTATATGTTTGATAATTTCTGCATAACCATGTAAATTACATTAAAATTCTTACCCTTAGTAGATGGTTAGTCTCTTAATTTCTTAGTATCAACGATGGATTAACCTGTAAATTCCTAGGAATTCTGGCCTTGTTAGTCCAAAAAAGTCTGCACTATAGACGAAGGACGAGTGTTATCTGCCAGATAGAAACTTTTCCGGGGTGTGGTTAAAGAAGTATGACGTTAAGAATATAGATTAAGAGAAAGAGATGAACAGGGTAAAGAAAAAAAAAAAAAAAAAAAAAAAAAACTCTGGGGAAAATAAGAAAGATAGACATGAAGAAACAATAGGAAAGAGGGAGTACTGAGTAGGATTGTTTACAAATTGATTTATTCAAACAATTTTCTAAAAACATCTTCATCTATTATTATTCAGTAAATTATTTATTGAAAAATTATATATTGAAATATCCGATTATTTTGGTATCAGAGCGAGAAGGTTTTGGGAACATTACCTATTAACTCGCAAATAATTTTCAAAATTTATATGAAAAGACATAGATCATTTCAAGACATAAGGTGTAGTTATTTTTATTTATACCGAGAAATTAGAAAACAAAAACATATATTGACTAAACTACGTAATTTAGAAGAAGGTCAAAAAAGGTTATTAAAAGTTAAAAAAGTACGAACAAACTATTATCACGACTTATTGAGCGCAGTAAATTGGGAAATACAGGGCTGTGAAAGAGACTTAGAAAATAGTACTTCCGCAATAAGGTGGCTTAAAGAACGCATTAGAAGAAAAGCTTATCAGTTAGGATAATAAATGCCAATAAGATATATTGAGGTCATACGGCAAATACAACAACAATATTATAGGGAATTTATATATAAACATCAACTTGAAAAAATTCGTAAACAATTTGTAGAAAGACTAGAGCTGTTAAATAAAGAAATAAGAAATCTAGAAACAGATATTTTAAATTTTAAGGAAACAGACGAAATAATTACTATAACATCTAACTATTATAAAAAAGCTTTAATTAGCGAAAAATCTAGGTTAATAGAGAATATACAAGAAGTAGACTTGGATATAACTTATACAAATAGTAGATTGAGATATCAAACTAAGCTAAGTAAAAAATACCTTAACTTAAATCACCTGGGATAACAAAATAGCTTCTTTAAAACATCTCGATTACCTAGATCTTAGATTCCAACCTGAAAAGAAATATAGAATATTAAAAAATAACTCCACCATAAGGTGTAATTTTAATCAAGGAGAGCATATTTTACATTCGGAAGATAAACAATATAACACGATAATAGATTTCCTGATAAATACAAGTGAAAAAACTCAAGAAAAAGATAACAGTATAATAAGAACTCTAGACCAAATAGAAGTTACTCAAAGTAAAAACAAAAAGACACTAGAAAAGATAGAACAAAATTTAGATTATCTTAAGTCACAAGAAGTAGAAATAGACAGAAAAATCCAGTATTTAAACCATAAGTTTAACTTGGAAAAAATACCTACAAAATTAGAAATTGAAAAACTAATAGCAACTATAATAGAAAAACCTAAAGAATTAGAACTAAAAACAACTCAACTAATAGCTAAGCTTGTAGAACAAGTAGAAAATATAACAACAGAGATTAAGGACTTACAAAAAATAACAAAAAGATTAGAAGAAATATCACTTTCATGAGTGAAGAAGATATAAACTACAATAAAGCACTAGAAAAATCAAAAAATTATCATAGTGACCCTGAAGGACTATCTAGGCATATACCTTCAAGTCAAACAGATAAAATCCTACTAAAACAAAATAACACTATAATAGAATTACTATTAGACTTACACAGAAAAATAGACATTTTAATAAAAGGCAAGGAAACTCAAAAACCTCTCCACAAAGAGCCAGAATTACCCGAATTACACAAGAAAATAGACATCTTAATAAATAAAGAAACCCAACCAAAAAATAACCTAGAAATAGACGAACTAGTTAACCAATTAAAAAGAATTGAATTAACTCCCAAACAAGAACGAAAAAACATAATACGAAAACCACAAAAATGGACTTTCTATCAAATAGACGGAGAGCCATCGAAAATACTACAGGAGAAGAAAGACAAAGAATAAGTTTTTCAGAAAATAGAATAGGAAACAATAATATATTAGCCAGAATATGCAGACGACAACCTAATGCAGAACAGAATCAAGAACTTAACGAAATAATAGATGTAGATAAAGACCTACAAATTTTTCAACAACATCAATTAAAATTATTAAATCCCAAGACACTATATAATGCAGGATATTTTTCTACCGATAACCAGTTATATAGACACTATAGAGAAGAACAAATATCTGCCATAGGAGAAGACTTTAAGATACTAGATTTAGTAAATGCTCATTCTTTAAAACATCTAAAGAATAGAATGGTATTAATGCATATGGGTTTAATAGTTATAGGAATAAAAGGATTAACTAGAAAAAATTTAGGATCCAAAGTATTAATAACTATATATGATGATAGATGGTCAGACATTAAAAAATCAATAATAGGATTAACTGAAGTAGATATGACTAATAATGGAGGAATATTTTATATAAGCCCAGACTTCCTAATGAATTTAAAAGAATTTGGACAAAATATTAAAATAGGAATCCAGACTAAGGGATACGAAGAAATGAATAGCGGAAATAATTTGCTAATGTGCATAGGTTTTATTGGAAAATTAACTTTAAGCAGTAATACAAAATTTAAATTAAAAGTAAATGATGTAGTAGAAATAATGGGAAATAAAGGCATAAGTTTAATAAAACCAATAAAAATAGATCCCGAAATATACGCAGGTTTAGAATGGAATTTAAATAAGTTTACTAAACCAAAAATTTTTACACCAGACTCTCATCTACTATATACTACAAGTAAGGGCGAAACTTCCGTAAGGTTTACAGATTACAATTACACAACTAAAAGGAATTTAGACGATGATGAAACAGAAAGTAATATAGAAACAAAAAGCGGGTTTATGAATATAGAAGTCCTACAAGAAGGATATGAAGTAGACATGGCCATAGAAAAGGCTGAAGCTTTAGCGGAAGAATATAAAAATATAATTTTTAAATGTAAAGGATGTCAAAAAGACAACATGAAAATTGAAGAATGTATAAAACATTTCAAAAACTGTTTAGAACGAAATGATAATTTCGGATATAGAAATAACGAAACTAGCTTTGAAAGAAAAGATGAAGACACACTTTCTATATTAAGTTCCACTATCAGTTATAAAGAACTAGCAGAATTGGAACCAACTAGCTCCTCGAGTGCTAGCCCATTCCAACAGACAAACCCTAATCCTCAACCAATAGATTATAGTACAGGCAATGTACCTAGAAGACCAGCAATTAGGATAAACCCAGATACAGAACTTAGGGGAGACCATATAAAACCAGCAGGAAAAAGAATGCCAATAGAGGAACCAATTAAATTACAAGAAGGAGGTAGTAAAGGTAAAATTCTAAATATAGCAGCACATGATCCCCAAATGTGGGATACAGTAATAGACTTATGGAAAGGAATAGTAGCTGCAGATTACTTAAGACATTATACAGAAACAGATACAGAAACAATGTATAAATATTTGGAAACTTTTTTAGGCGAATCTGCAAAGGCTACATGGGAGAGTTTTAAGACAAACTGCCCATATGACTTCCAGGTTCTATTAAGTATGGGACCTAACCCCTATAATTTTACAAATAAAATGCATATGTTATTAACAGGAAAAGATCCAAATAGTGGATTACTAGCTCTACAAAAAGAAGCATTAATAAAACTAGAACAATTAAGTATTTCACATTGGGTATATATAAAGAAATTCTTACAAGACTATTTTTATTATTGTACTGTCAGTGGAAATACTTTTAATGAAGAATTAGGAAAAAAATTATTTAATAAATTACCAGGAGCTTTAGGAAGAGAAATAGAGGATAGATGGTATAAGAGAGATGGGGTAGTTGCTAACCCAAATTTAAAATGGACAATAGGACATAGAACACAACATATAATGGATATATTAACAGAAAAATGTACAAACATACAAATACAAAAACAATTGAAAAGAAATGAAATGAATTTCTGTAAATCTGTTATATACACAACTCAAAATTATGATCAGAAACAACATAAAAGGTATAAGAAAAGAAATAATCAGAAACCATATAATAGAAAATAATACTTCTTAAGAAAGTCAAAGGCTAAAAAACCTTGGTTAAATAGAGATCGACATGTTAGAAAATATAGAAACGACAGAAATTATAAAAATAAACTAGAATGTTATACGTGTGGCAGTATAGACCATTTAGCCAACGTATGTCCCAAGAGAAATAATAGTAGAACTAGAAATTCTCAATTAATAGAAGATTTCCAAGAAACTTTATTAAACGTAGATGAATATATGTCCGATACAGAAAGTATATACTCAATAATAAGTATTGACATAAATGATAAAGATAATCTAAAATCTGACTCTTCTGAATCAGACGAAGATAACCTAGTTAACGAGCTAGGTCAAGAAATGGAAGATTTAGACTTAAGCAACCTAATGATTAATAATTTAATGAATGTTAATCAAGAATGTATACATGAATTTCAAAGAAATAAGGGTTTAGATAGTAATCGATGCCGTATATGTAATTGGTACCCAAGTAAAGACAACAGAGCTAAATGCAAAAAATGTTACCTAGAGGCATGTATAAATTGTATAGAAAACACTTTAAAAATAAAAGTAGAATCAGAAATAAATATATATATATATATATATATATATATATATATATTCTTTGTTTTCACTCGAATCATTCTTTAGAGTCAAAATTTTTGCTCAGACAAATTATTTTCATCAAAACTAAAGTTTTGTGATCACTATTGTATTATTTTGTTGTAGTTTACATGTCGTAAATAAATTTACAAGCGGTAGATGAATGTCGGTCGGCTTTGAGAAATTTTTTTAGGTAAATGTCAGGTCTAATCGTATTTTTTTATATCTCTATTTTGAAATTTTTTTGTATAAAGGTAAAGTTTAGTTATATTATTTTGATATCTCTATTGTCGTAGTATTTTGTTATAATTTATAGATTGTAGATGTAAAAGTTAGATTTAATTATATTGTTTTGATGTCTCCATTATCGTATTATTTTGTTGCAGTTTACAGGCGGTAGATGAATGTCGATCGGTTTTGATAAAATTTTTGGTAAAGATTAGATTTAATTAAATTAATTCTCCAAAAGATATTAAATTTAATTATTATATATCATCGTTATTATTTAACAAATATCCTATTTAATATAATATTTGAATTCAATAAAGTAAGGTACACGCATAAGACACCTAAATTAGTATTTTAAAACGAAGGGAGCAATATAATCAACAATTTGATTATAGTACGAAAAGGACCCCATTGTACAAATAAAATGTACCCATGCATTTAATTAGAAAATATATTATTGTAGTCAACTTGAGTAAAACCCTACTTTAGTAATACTTCATTTTACTATTTCAGCTTTCTTTGGGATCAAGAATTTACTTGGACTCACGTAAACAAAGCAAGTTCGTAAGCAATGATGTCTTCAATTTTTTTGCTTTCCCCAGCCATAAAACATATGCATAGGATGAATTCAGAATTTAAATTTTTTTATTTATATATATAACGGTCTCAAGTTAATAAGTTTAATTATAATAATAATTTAACTCACATTTAAATAATTATAGATATTTAGTGAATTTTTAATACATATATAAGATATGAAAAAAAAAAATTCGTATGAGTTCATTTTTAAATGCTAAGTATGTGTTTGGTCATAAAAAAAAATTTCACTTTTTTTTTAAAAAATTATTTGACTTTAGTGAAAAAATAAAAAAATAAAAGTGTTTTACCATAAAACTTATTGTGTACTTTCAAAATTAGCTAGAGATGTATTGAATGTTCCAATGTGAACTGTTACATCAGAGAGCGCTTATAGTCAGGAACAACAACAACGTGGACACAACCGATACTTCTTGGGAGGCAATGCTATGAATGTTTTAGTTTGCCTTAGAGACTAAATTAGAGCGGAACGAAGAAATCAAGAAATGGATCATGGTGTTGTGGAAGGAACAAAATCTTGAAAAAATCATGACTTTAAAGGAGAACTCAGCACAATCAAGTCCAATGCATGATTTTGGCCCCATTGATTCAAGGGCGGACCTACGTATATTTTTGGCGTGCTCCGACACCCATTAAACTCGATACGAAATAGGTATAATTACATAAAAATATACAAAAATAGGTATAAAACATATAGAAGCGCCCACTAAAATAAAGAGTTGATTGGGTGCACTGACATTTGAGCTAATCTTAAGGTTCTCCACTGACTAGGTGTCCTAAGTCCGACCCTTGTTGAGGTGATTTTTTATTTTTTTCAGCTTTTTAATTTTTTAAGCACCCACAATTCTTTAAATCATGGGTCCGCCACTGCATTGATTTTGACTGCCCTCAGGCAATCCCCGTTAATATTAACATCATGAATTGAAAAAAATGATGTAAAATTTATAGAATTGTAAATCATGTAACTTATATGCTTTGGATCATTTTGCAATCAAATAAAATACAAGATTCATTCACTTCTTATTTATTTCATTTAAATTGAATGTTTAATTTTAATTAAGTACTTTTAATATATTACTATCAAACTTTACATAAAGTCATAAACATAACAAAAACATATATATAAAAATAGTTTTGTATGTATATATATGTATATATTTTCTATATACTTAGTTTATATGTTCAAGTGTTATTATATTAAGTAATATACATTGTATGTATATATGTGTATATATTTTATGTAGAATAAAGTAGTATATGTTGAATGTAAACATGTGTATATAATTTCAAAAGTAGTATGTATGTATATATATATATGTGTGTGTGTGTGTGTGTGTGTGTGTAATGTAATATATATTGTGTGTATATTGTTTCAAATAGTATTTTATGAAGTATATATTGTATGAATATATATGTGTATATATTTTTTTATAGAAAAAGTAGTATATATTAAATGTATATATGTGTATATATTTTTTATAGAAAAAGTAGTATATATTAAATGTATATATGTGTATATATTTTATAAAGTAGTATATATATATGTAATGTGTATATGTTCTGTGTGCATTGTTTCAAGTAGCATTTTAAATAGTATATATTGTATGTGTATATATTTTCTAAAGTAGTATATTCATAATCTATATCTATATGTATAATCTATATCTATAATATATTAAAAGTGTAAAGACCTTTAGAAAAGTGATTTGAACTTTTTGCCCTTCATTAAAACATCCCGTAATAGACAAAATCGTCTTTTCAATTTTTTTTTAATAATTATAATTTAAATATTTAGAATATAGAGGAAAAAAACAAGGAACAATTCCAATTCTAAAAGGAATTAAATGTAATGTGACATTTTTTATTAAGAGTCCTATGCAATTTTTTAGGGATAAAACTATTGATGGAAAGGAAAAAGAAAATTTTAAGAACCAAATTTATAGTTAAATTATAGGCATGGAAAAAAAGATTCCTACGCAAATTTTTAAGGAAATATTTTGGGAACCAATATATATATATTTTAAAAAAACATATGCATGGAAAGGAAAAAATATATCTTATTTAGGTAAGAAATTATAATATTTGACAATTTTAAATCAATTAGAATTTTACCTTATATAAAACAAAAAAATTGTCTATACTTCTACTTAAATAGTTATTTGATCAAATTTTACTAGAAAAATAAGTGTAATTCTTCTACTTCTACATTTTTTCTATTCTTCTTATTTTTGTTTTGATTTTGATTGATGATTAATTAAAGTTTTCTTCTTTGATATTTTAAGGTTTTCTAGCCTTCTTCGTTATATGAATTCTCTTTTAAATTTTTGTTCTATGCAATTATTTTTGTTGTAAATAAATCATGAGATTTAACATATCATTATTATGTTTATTAATAGATTTTGATGATTGTCCTTTTTTTTGTTGCAGACTCTAACAATTACCGCCACATACAAAATATGATCAAACAACCTTTTCAGAGGTAATATTAATTTTCATTCAAAAAATAATTTAAATTTTTTGCCATTTATTAAAACACCCCGTAATAGATAAAATTGTATTTTCACTTTTATTTTTTAAATAGTTATCATTAAATTATTATTCAAATATTTAGAATACATAGAAAAAAAATAAGAAAAAATTTCGATTCTAAAAGGAATTAAATGTAATGTGAAATTCTTTATTAAGAGTTCTATGCAATATTTTAGGGAAAGAACTATTGATGGAAAGGAAAAGAAAAATTAAGAACCAAAATTTATAGTTAAAAAATACGCATGGAAAAAAAAATTCCTATGCAAGTTTTGTAGGAAAAAAATTTAGGAACCAAAATATATATATTTTTAAAAAAAATATATGCATGGAAAGAAAAATATATATCTTATTTAGGTAAGAAATCATAATATTTGACAATTCTAAATCAATTATAATTTTACCTTATATAAAATACAAAAATATCTATAGTTCTATTTAAATAGTTATTTGATCATATTTTACTAGAAAAATAAGTGTAATTTTTCTACTTCAACATTTCTTCTTATTCTTCTTATTTTTGTTTTGATTTTGATTAATGATTAATTAAAGTTTTCTTCTTGGATTTTTTAGGATTTTCTAGCCTAAAGAAAACATATAAAGTTGAACCAACAAATCAAACCACACACATCTTGAAAAGAAAAGTGAAAAAAGAGATAAGAATATGTGAGTTTATATTTGGAATGCATATCATTTTAATATTAAAAATAATTTATAAAATAAAAAATAAAAATTTATCATATTTAGATATTTCTTTAAAGGAAAAATTTTGGACATCTAAATCAGTTAAAATTTTACCTTATATATCAAAAAAAAATTCTACAATTCTATTTAAATAGTATTTGGATTAAATTTAACACAGAAAATCTGTCACTTATTCTACTATAAAATTAGACAAGACAGTTGCCGCCAAATAAAGTAAATGTTTATCTTGCCTAAAAACTAACATTTATATTACGAGAATTGTGATTCCTTTTTTTGTTGTCAAAAGTTTTACTCTTTTCAAATATTTTTCATAGTTTTTATGCATTTTTTAAGGTAATAGGATATATATATATATTGGGTTAAACGGATTAGAGCACTTCGAGCTCCATTGGTTTTGGATTCTTTATTCTTTTGTTTTTTAATTTTCTATTTGAACTACATATAAATTTATCTTGAAGTCTTTTCTGTTTTGAATTCTGAATGCAAAGACTTCTATGATAACAGTTAGGGGGTGCTCATCGGTTGTTTTATAGTTTGATTTTATGTATTATCAGTTAAATTTGTTAGTTTTTGATTTCTAAACATGCTAAATCGATAACCAAATCAATAAGGTATTTCTTATCGATTTGGGTCATTAACAGTTTGATTTTTGAGTTAACCGATAAAAAATGCTCATTTATATACACAATATGAAAATGTTCATATAGCTAAAGACTTTGCTATTGATTTATACGAAAGTAATTTGGTATTATGTTTATGCAATATAATTTTTTACTATTTTAATTTCTATTTCATAGTTTTATTATCAATTAACACGACACACGTGCAAAGCACATACACTTGACTAGTATATATATATGTGTGAGTGTTGTGTGTATATTGTTTTAATAGTATATATTATATATATATATGTGTATATATTTTCTATGGAATAAAGTAGTATATATGTGTGTGTGTGTGTGTGTGTGTATACTAGTTTAGGTATACGCGTCTTGCGCGTGTACTTCACTTTAATGAATTCAAATATTACACTAAATATAGGATATTTGTTCAAGTAACAAAGAAGAATACAATAAATAGATTTAACATCTTTTGAACATGTAAAGATAAAAGAATTTATTTAATTAAACCTAACATTTAGCAAAAAAAAAAGTCTCAAATTCAATCTAAATTTATCAACCATGTGTAAACTACAATAAATAATACGATGATAGAGCTATCAAAATAATACAATTAAGTCTAACCTTCGCAAAAGAAACCGTAAACTACAACAAAATAATGCAATAATAGAGATATTATAACAATACAACAAAACCTAATTTTATACATACAAAAAAAAAATTAAGTACAGATATCAAAACAATATAATTAAACCTAATCTTTACTTAAGAATTTTTTCAAAGTCGATCGATATTTATCTACTATTTGTAAACTACAACAAAATAATATGATAATAAAAATATCAAAATAATACAATGAAACCTAACCTTTACATGAAAAATTCATAAACTTATTATTTGAGTAGAAACCACAAAGTAACTTAATAACGAAAGTTTTTTTTTTTTTTTGGTAGAACGAAAGTTTGTTATTTATGATCAATAAGCCCAATGTCATAAAAAGGAAAATTTAAAACCTAGAAACAACAAAGTCACATTGTAGATTCAATAATGAAAATTATATACAAACATGAAAAGATGTTTCATTATTCTTGATCAATAAAAACAATGTAATACAAAAGAAAATTCGAAAGCAGAAAATTAAATCAATACCCTATATTAGAGATCTAATAACAAAACTATTTACAAACATTAAAGGATGGTCTGTTAATTATGATCAATAAAATCAAAACGTAATATAAATAGAAATTTAAAATTCAGAAATCATAAAGTTACCCAATAACAAAGCTATGGTCAAAAAATTTTATTACCCAAATAAGGTATCTATATAACCTCAAAAAGGAATTCTAAAATTGAAAAAAAAAAAATGTAATGACTTCTAAATTAAAATATTATAATCAAAGAATAACAGTCCTTACCTAAAAAATCACAAAACCTTTTTTTTCTTGAAAAGTTTGCCTACCCTTTTTAATTGGAAAACATCACGTACTGAATGTAGTTTTTGGAAGAAACTTTTTTTACTGCTTTTTTTGGAACCTTAACTTGTTTTATGTAAAATACTTTCACCAAATTTTTTAAAATATTCAGAACTTTACCTTATATAATTTTTTTTATATAATAATATTTTTGAAGTTTGATTTTCTTTAATAAAATATTGTTATGAATGTAGGAATTCAATATTTATATATATATATATATATATATATATATATATATGTTGTGTGTATATTATTTTAAATAGTATATATTGTATGTATATATGTGTATATATTTTCTATAAAATAAAGTTGTATATATCGAATGCACACATGTGTATATGTTTGTCATGATATAAAATAGGACCATGACCGGCTTTAAGGAGGGTAGGACACCAAAGCAATCCTCGTTAGAATTTTATAGAAAATTAGGCAGAGTTTCCACTATTTTTGGACCTATCAGAATAATTTCCTATCCCAAATCAACAACGCAACAACCCAACATCACAACCATGTAACGACCCGAGATTACCCCCTAATCATTACACGATGCTTACGGTCCCGAGCGACCATAAACTAATCCATGAGTTGGTACCTGCTGTGAGCACTGAATAATATAATCATGAATGCGGAAGAATAACTGAAATACCATAAGGTTTTAATAATGAAATAACTACTGAATTAAGAATCTGATAAAAATACTGAAATCTGAATAGTTTGAATAGCTAACTGTAGTGTCTGAAAAGCCTCTAAACTGGATACTGTGAGTTGATGGGACAGGTCTCAACTATCTCTACTAACTACTGAGATAAAGACATGAAGTAATATAATTTGTCCTCGGATGATGAAGACTCACCACTGCTACTGTACTACTGATAATCTGAGAATCTAGGTGTGATCCGAGAACTGAGCGTCAGTACTTATGATATAAGACATCATAGCACAAAAGAAAAAATATGTGATCAGTACTTTAAATGTACTGGTATGCTAAATGAGGTAGGCTGATATGCATGGTCTCATGAATAGGAATGACAAGAATTAACTGGACATACATGTAACGCATGGAGTACTGAATATAAAGCATGAAATCTGTAGATACTGATAATGCATGAAAATCTATAAATACTGTGGATGCATGACCAAGCACATGACATGAACTGAGTAAAATCTGTAAATTGATATACTGAGATAACTGAAATTTTTATGCTTTGGTCAAACAATACTGAGATTGTATAACTGAGCTGGGACTATAACTGAGACTATATTTGAGACTATGGGAGGTTTTATTTAACCGACGTTCCCAATTTGAACTAATCGAGGTCCAACCTGTAACTCCAGTTGTAAGGGTGTTAAGACCGTGCCACGGATACTAACGATGGTTGTGTGGATCCACTAAACTGTTATAATGTCCAAAGGACTAAGGGTGTCAAGCCTGAACTAACAAGTGACCCCTACGAGATAGTCAAGCCTAGTAAGACGGGTGACCACTCATATCCTACGTTGGCTACGTAGTTCTAGAGTATAGGTACTGCTACTAACGACTTTGCCTATCTGACGGGGAAGCCGTCATCCCTACACTCGCTTGGTGCTAAATCCTACTCCCAACTGAATGACATTGAAACGCTAGACTATTCTGAGTTTAACTGACTATTCTGGTAAGGCTCATGATCTCATCTGAAGTTATTATGAAGATACTGAGACAACATTAAGTAAATAGCTACGTTTTCGGGCACTCAATACCCCTAGGACTCAAAACATTAGTAGTAGCATGACACTAAAACATTGAAGGACATAGCATAAAGACTCTTATTAAATCAATTGCTCTTGTAGGCATTTTATCAAATACTTATAGTTCATGGTTTAAAATAATCATAGAATTACTAAAGGACCGGCATAATTTACATGAAATTATCATGAAAAATGTCAAGTCATGATTTAATTCAATAAATGATAACACTAAAATATGAGGAATCAAATAACAACAATAACTTCATTAAAACATGGTATTAAATCAAAGTTCATGGAGATTAATGGATGAAATCATGATTTAAAATCAAATAACTTTATAATTAAAAAGGTTATTTAGGCTCCATGGATGAAAGAAATCCATGGATGAACATAGAACATACCTTAATGATGAATTTCTTAAAGTTCTTGGGTGAATTCTTGAGATTGCTTTTGGTTTCTTAAGAGCTAGGGCTTGTAATTTAGAGAAAATTTTGGGGGAAATTAATAAAGAATGAACTTTTAAAATATTTTTAGGGCTTAAGTAATCCATCTGGGAGGATTAAAATAATGGGATAAGACTATTTTAATCCTGGACGAAATATTAGATTTTTGTTAAAAAATTTCAATTTGGGCCCCTGACGCGACACGATGCTATCGCGCCGCATCACTGGAAACTGACAACTGAAAAACTAATCTGTGGCGCGGTGCGGGGAAATCGCGGTCCTTCACTGATTGGGACCTGGAAGTTCTTCGCGACGCAGTGGCATCGCGCTATAACACTGAAAAATGTCAAATTGGCCTATGGCACGACGCGCCAAAATTGCGATACCTCACTGAAAATTGACAATTGCTATTTTGACTCTCTCCGCGACGCGCAGATGGGTAAAATGATGGGGTTCTGCGATTGAAACTTAAAATCTTCATAACTTCTTTCCCAGTTATTGAATTTGGACGAATTTTATATTGTTGGAAAGCTAATTGAATTTCCTACGGAATGGCAGGCTCTAAACTGAAAAAATAAAATGAGAGTTTAAGAAATTTTATATACGAATACTCATATATTGGGACTTAGATTAACGCTACCGAAATGCGGGGTGTTACAAACCTACACATCAAAATACCAACACAATCCACCAAAAACCACCAACACCCATTCACCACAAAACAACAATAGGAAATCTATCTCTAAACTATTAGAAGAAGTCAATAATTTTACCAAATCAAAGTAATAAGAGAATACTCAAACTCTACATAAGTGACTATGGAGCACTCTAAGAGTTTCAAGGAAAAGAACCTAAAAATAAATAAATTATTGCCCACGCGAACAAATGTGGCGCTCACTAGGAATATGCCACTCGAATCCTCTAGCTAACAAAAACCTCACCATCACCTACGTTCTCTGTAAAAATAATAGCAAGGAGTGAGACGCTAGCTCAGTGAGTAATAACACTTAACCATAACTGTTTTATGGGGGACAAGTCATAAAACATCATGCAATAAATGCTCTTTCAAACAGTAACAATAAATAATATTATTCGCTTCATGTAAGAAAAATGAATCAACAGTTCAGTAATAATCTCAATAAGCATCGTATCATATCAATTATTACATATTTGGGAGGTTTTCAAGAATGAATCATGTAATCAGTGTGGCAATCTACTTCAAGAATTGCCAATAACGGTGGACCCCTCATAAAGGAGTCAAATATCATATCAGTAGGTCCTTACCCTAGGGAGATCAGTAACAGTATGCTAGTTCTACCTTCTCACTAGAGAGGGCTGTAACAGTAATCAGTGAATACAAGGTGCACCAGGTCTAACAATCCCGCCATTAGCTATGAGATTCAAATCAAGGTCTACTCCCATTTATACTTGTAAACAATCGATATTCATATGAAAGCATTTTCAGAATAGAATATAGCTTTAAAGTTCATATCAAATCATATTACATGTAAACTTAAATAAACACATGTCAAAAATACTTATTCTCATGTAAGTGAAGAACTTTCATAACATAAGTGATCATATCTCAAGGACTTTGAAAACAAACATAAGAATTAGAAGAAA
>NW_025853664.1:0-1784 GCF_002878395.1 Capsicum annuum | reverse complement strand
CTAACTCCGTCAATAGAAAATAAACAAAGTTTGAAACAATAGTAGTAAACTAAGACTCGTCCTCGAAAGAAGAGGACTCACTGCTACCACTGCTGACTAGGACCAAACTGCTGAGGCTAAACTGGATCCTGTACCTCTGAACCTAAGAGGTCAAATAAAACACCATAGTGCAAATGCGTCAGTACAAAAATATACCAAGTATGTAGACGGGGTAGGCTAATGCAAGGGTTTATGCATGCACAATATCTAAACTGAATAATCATGAAAATGCCGCATGAGAACACATACATGAATGCACAAAACATGAACACAATTATCGCAAATCTAGACACTAAAACTCAGATACCACTTTACTGCAGATTAAACTCACTACTGACACTGAGATACAGAAACACTGACTAATCTGATACTGATAATTGAGGATCTGGATGTGCTTACATCAATGACTGAATTCTTGGAATTACTACTTTCGACTAACAAGATTAGAGATCAACCTATCTAACAGATGATTTTAAAAGCTTTATCAATGATAAGAAATATGATTATATCTGAATCTGACAACAAGAATTATCAATAGAAATTTGATACTGTGATCAAGCCTATCCGACAGCATATCTCTGAATATAATATCAAATAACTGTATGTGAGACCAAGTGTATCTAATGGGATGGCCCATAAATCAATGGAACTATCTAAGTTCCTCACAATGATAGATGATTGTATCTGACTGTCTTGATTTCTAAAGACTGATTCTAAAACTGAGAATGAATCTGAAACTGAAACTATAGAAAGTAGTCACTTAACCGACATGCCCCAACCTACCATAGGTGGGGTCCAACCTCTACCCCCGGTTGGGAGGGTACCAATACCGTGCCACGTGTAAAGACATTATCTTTATGTGACCCTCATCTATCAGGTGCTCAAACGAGAACATTGGAGACCTTATCTAATAGGTCAAGCCACCTTATCTACCCTTATCTAATAGGTATGATGTCTCATCTACCCTTAACTAGTAGGTATGATGTAACAACCTACGCTGGCTACGTAGTTCTGGAGCACAAAGATTGCATCTAAGAATCACACCCTCTACTGGTAGGTGAGTTTCCATCTTTCAGCTCGCTCAGAGCTAGTTTCTACTCCCAACTAAAAAACTATGACTAAATTCTTAACTGAGCACAACTAAACTGAATCTGATACTGATCATGTTTCTCAAAAGATCTAACTGAGTTACGCTGAGCTTACTTATTTCCTTATTTGACAGAAAAGATATCGAATCATAGTATCTGATTGACGATATAGAGCTTGAATAGATTACACAAATCACTTCTGAGATTAGAATTGAATCACTTAAATACTGTTAGATCTAAGATGATTACAGGGCTAAGGCCAGATTACTAGCGATACAAAGATTACAAAGATTTTTGAGATTACTGATCTTTCTTAAGTTTTGCATTTGTCTGAGGATACAGAGTTCTATAGTTCACTGAGTTCTGAGAATCATGGCTCAACTGGAATTATCAACAAACTGACACGGGCTCTAGACAACAGCTCTATTTTTTGGTATAAATACCCCCAGGACTCGATAGCATAAAAGTAAGCATCATCATTCATTCATCATTACAAGAATTCATGCATCGTCATAATCATTCAAGCATCTTCACAAGTAATTCAAGAAAAATTCCATATGGTCATTTCTAGAGTCATTAAAACATCACCTCAAGCATTGAAGGATCTCATACGTCTATTTATCATCACAGTCGCCAAGGAGTCACTTTAAGCATCTC
>NW_025853663.1:0-4632 GCF_002878395.1 Capsicum annuum | reverse complement strand
CATGATTTAGAAGTATCACATGAGTTATCCCCAAATTATTACAATATGAACTAAATGTTACATGTTTTCCATTCCCTTATGCTTAAATGGTTTCCATGCTATCGTTATGAACAGTATATGTTGTCGGAATGCCCATGATATTAGAATATGAGGCTCATGACTTGATTATAAGCATTCCTATTCATGTTAGATATTATGATGACCATGTACTTCATGAAATCCCTCACTCATGTATTATAGATTTTTATTGATGGTCATGTAGTCAAGAAAGTCAAGTTGTGTCAGTTTCCTTCCATCGAGTCCTGGGGGTACTTGTACCTAAAAAATGTAGTTGTGTGCCTAGAGCCATGTCATGATATCATGATACTCTCAGTCAATCCATGATCTATAGAATTCATTCAGTCATGTGACTCAGGAAAACTCAGTAATCTCAGTAATCTAAGTGCTCAGCAACCTCAGTATTCACAGTTAATCTCAAAAACTTTAGTACTCTCAACCAGTCCTCAGAACCCAGTACATTCCGCCAGTCATCGAAATCTAGTAAACTTAGTTTAGCTTTGCTAAACAATACCACTAGTATCAGTCCAGTTAATTAGTATTAGTTCATCTAATCAATTCAGTTCAGTTATTCAGTTCAGCTTAGTTGTTCAGTTCAGTGTCCTTCAGATGGGAGTAGAAGTTAGCACCGAGTGAACCCAAGGATAGGAACTCACCTGCCAGTTTAGGGTGTGATTCTTAGTAGTCATCCTTGTGTTCTAGAACTACGTAGCCAGCATAGGTTGAGACATATTAACCTATTAGATTAGGGTTGATGAGGTGGCTTAACCTGTCAGTTTAGAATTCTCACCATTCTCATTTGAGTACCTGCCAGATAAGGGTCACTCATAACTGTCCTTACCAGTGGCACGGTATTGACAACCCTATAGTTAGGGCAGAGAATGGACCCCAACTTAGCTATATGCATTATTGGGGCATGTCAGTTAGACAACTACTTCCCACAGTTTCAGTCCCAGTCTCGGTAAAAGAACTCAGATAGTTCTTTAAATT
This sequence comes from Capsicum annuum, assembly GCF_002878395.1. Taxonomy (NCBI): domain Eukaryota; kingdom Viridiplantae; phylum Streptophyta; class Magnoliopsida; order Solanales; family Solanaceae; genus Capsicum; species Capsicum annuum. The sequence goes on along the minus strand of NW_025853663.1, from coordinate 3,585 downwards.
TCAGACTGTCAGATACAATCAACTCAGAAATAGAACAGAACTTAGATAGTTTCTTCAGATTTATGGACTGTCAAATACAGTCATTTATGTTATCAGTTATATCAGTTCTCAGAACTTATGTTATCAGTCACATCAATTATCAGAATTCATGATATTAGTATTCAGCTTTAGGACTGTCAAACATAGTCAACCAGACAAACTCTTCATAATCAGAACTGTCATATATAGTTATTCGTGTATCAGTAACATAGTACTAGTCCCTCAGTGTTTAGTAATACAGTATCAGTTCCTCTCTTATTAGTGATTTATATACTCAATATTTAGTTTTAAGACTGTTAGACACAGTCAATCAGACCAGTTCTTCATAATTTAAACTATCAGAAATAGTCGTTCATCTATTTAGTATCTCACTATCAGTACATTTATGTTATCAGTATTTAGACTCAGTAGTCAGTATCTCCACGAGTTCAGTTACAGTTACATATGCATATATGTATTCTCATGTTCATATTAGTCAGTATTGTTCATGTATATAACCCTTTACATTCAGCCTACCTCACTCGTATACTCAGTACGTTCAGACATACTAACACATTTGCGCTATGGTTCTTTCTCTTATGTTACACCATAGGTTCAAAGGCACGACCTCCAAATCAGCAGTAGCATTCCAGCATTCAGAGTTTACAGTTAGTCCTTCTCATTCGAGGACAGTATGATTATTGCTTCATTTACTATTTTAGTTCAGTTGCTAAATGGATTTAGTTGGGGACATGTCCCATCAACTCTTTATTCAGACAGTTTAGAGGTTTTCTAGACTATGGCATATCAGGCAGTTATTTCAGATTTGTTTTGGTATTGTTATACCATTTTCAAAAATTGTCTTATCAGATGTTTATTCAGATTTGAACTTTATGGCCATTCAGTATATGTTTTCGCATTTTCATGTTATGTTATGCAGCCTTAGGTATAGATATCAGTCATGGGTTAGCTTGTGGTCCTTCGGGGTCATGAGCACCGTGTAAGATTTTGATTCAGAAAATCAAGGTATTATAAACTTGGTATCAGAGCCTAAGGTTCAACAGTGTCCTAGGAAGTCTGAAAAGATGCAACTAGTAGAGTCTTGTACATGCGTGTATTGTGCATCACACTTATGTGCAGGAGGCTATGAGATGTTTTAGGAACAGTTTCCCTTCTTTTATGTCATATTATGCTATAGCAAGGTTCTGTAAGAAACTCATGTAGATTCTCATCATGCTTCACTCATGTTAATTCCACCTTACTTTCAAGGTAACAGAAACAGTGAAGCTCAAGTCCTAAAGATAGGGCTTTCTCAGATAGTATCCCATCAGTCAAGTTATGTTCCAAAGTTTTACGAATCTCATTCATAATCATGAGAACTCGTTCTCAAACCCAAATTTAGATATGCCATCAAATCCCTTCTCAAAATCCTATGATAACATTGACCCAGAGTTAGAAGTATGAACCATGTAGTTTAGCAGTAGATAAGTTAGGATACAATATCCAGATTGAATAAATTATGTATTCATGGGGATAGATATGCTATAATGAATCAGTAGGCTTGAACATTGTGAGTTAGAAATTTAAGTTTATTGACTTGAAATTAAGCATGAAGGTGTGAATGTGATATTAGTAGTATGTGAGAAAACATAGGCAGATGATGTGTTTAGTAACGCGAGCATGTGTTGATCAGAGTGTAAGTATGTGATGATGATTTCAGTGCAATTCAGAGATTAGTTTAGTATTTACAGACTTATGATGATGGCTTAAAGTTAGTGCCTATGCATGCTACATATATTAGATTCCATGGATATAGGTTCAGTTAGTATCCATTCATGTTTTAGGTTCTCCTGATTTAACCCTTCATTAACTTTTTTTATGAGAATAGTGTAGTGTTGAGAAATTGCTTATATGGGAGAGAGTTAATGTTTCATGTTAAGTAGATTATTGTATGCATGTTTTATACAAGGGTGTAGATACGAAGATAGGCTTGAATATCCTATTAGTATGCAAGCAAAGCGCTAGCAAGAGGTAGTACTTAGAAATTGGAAAAACAATTCAAAGCGTGAATGTATATTCAGATCCTTGACTTATGTCAGCCTTCATTATGAAACTATCATGACTCAGTTTCCATCTCAGTTACAGTTTCAGTACTTAACACTCAGTAATTAGTGCTCAGTCTCAGAATTAAGCACTTCAGTATCAGTCAAAATCTCAGCTTCAGTATTCAGTTATCGGGACCCAGTATTTAGTTCCAGTATGGATCCCAGTTACAGTATTAAGTTATATGTAAGCTTCAGATCTATATTCAGCTTAGAAATTCAATTCAGTTTTAGACTTGCTTGACCATAGCATATAGTTATCAGCTACTCCGTTATAGGTATTCCAATACCTCAGTCTATGGAATGTTTCCAAATCATGTAATATGCTTGATCCTAAATTTTTAGACAATATAGCTTTCATGAAATCCATGATCAGTTACCTCATGTTACTCAGTCTGTCCCTTCTCATATGCATAATACTTTATGGCCTCAACCCAGCTACTTGGATTAAGTACAATTTAGTCTTGCATACGCAACATTCTGTTACCATTTACTCAGTTAATCAGATAAGTCAATATGTCTATACATTCATGTATCACGCTTCAGTTTTAGATCTCAGATAATTAGTTACGATTTCATACTTAGGTGCCTTATGCATCGCCTCAACTTCCTCAATATCTTAGCAAGGTCAGTCTGGCATCCTTTAAGGGACATAGTGTCCCAAGGGGGAGATACACTATAGCCCCCAAACTTTCTTGATTTAAACATGTCATTTTCTTTGATGAATCTATCTTGGAGGAAGTGTTACGTATGAGCCGTCCCTCTAGCTTCAAACTCAGCAGTAAACCATGTACTCAATGGCTCAGTGTAGCCACGATACAATACTCTTTCCATGTCATATATTACAGACTCAATTCAGTTCATGTATTATGTTCCAGACTCAGTTATGTTCTTATGTTTCCGCTCATGTATATTGAGTAATCAATCTTAGACTCATCAATATTTTCAGTTCATGGTAGCAGTCTTCTTTGATATTACTCATTCTCATGTTCAAATTTTAGTACAAACTTGGTATTCAGCACCATGCTCAGTTCCCAGTTCAAACTTAGTATCTTTACCATTGCATATTTATTTGTATGATCATGAGCTAGTTCAGTCATATATTCGCACATCAGATATGCGTGATCAGCTTATCAGTACTCTCGTTTATGTACTTATGAATTAGTTACGCATGCATCAGATATGCATGTTTAGCTTATCAATCATATCAGTCATTCTTGCTTTATATTCACGCCAGTTGCCTTTTCTCTCATCTCAGCTAGTCTCATTCGAGGATGAATATTCCCAAGGGGGAGATATTATAATACCCCACATTTTGGACTAGAATGAAAACCCATCATTCCTATGTATAAATATTTCAAAAGCCTCGAATCCTATGTAAATTTAGTGTTTTAATCAGTTATGTAGTGTGTGAATATATTTGAGCATGAATTTAGATCATAGAGGTTTCCTAACTCAATTACAA
>NW_025853662.1:0-3379 GCF_002878395.1 Capsicum annuum | reverse complement strand
GATATAGCCGAGCTGAAATATTTAAACTTCTATCATGAAACTGAATTCTGAGCTAACTTGACCTTACTTGCTTTAAGGAGCTGATTCATGATGAGAGTTTAGGATTCCCTTGAAATGTTCATGATCAAATCATACATATTGAATTGAGAAGTGATAACTTATGCAAGTATGAATCATGAGATAAATGGACTTAGATCATATCAGGGTATTACACTGTCTGAGCTAAAATACTTGGGAAAATTTGAGATTATGTGCTGAACTCTTATGAACTGAGTCATGACTAAATAGCTGAATCTGAAACATGATGCTTTGACTGAACTGAATTCGCAACTTACATTGATGGAATAGATTATCTCTTGGGATGGTCATATGCCTGAGACTTCGGATAGTAGGACTGGGTGAAAAGGTAGAAAACCACCGTAACTTGTCTGCCTGACTGTTAAACTGAATTATACTGGACACTTATACTTAACTGGAGTATCTTTTCAACACACTTTCTAAAGAAGTCCTAGTAGCATTAGGGAGCAAAGAATCTCTGACATGAGTTACACAAGACATCCAACTAAGGAATCATGACAATGATACTACTCTATAGCATGAAATATAGATATATAACTCATAAACTAGGATAGAATTATCGGGCCTTAGGCAATACAACTTCTTACTTTCAAGCTTAGCACACCTCTCGAATATCCCTTAACTATACTATTCTCCTTAAATACTATACTCATTTGATTCAACTTATTTTTCTCACATGGCCGCTGATATTTCCATCTACTAATGTCTAAATTGAACTAAATCCCCTCACCATCTTCAAGAATAACTCAAAATCACAAGACGCACCACATAATACTGTAGTACTAGTCTGAATCATGAATTCAGTACACCCTACATTTCACAATTCCTCATCTCCTGCATAATTCTTATTGCCACTCCAGCAATTACCTTCAAATTCGTATTAGACATTCACAAACACTCAAAGCATCCATCCGTATGTATACAAACATAAAATTCAAGCCTATCTTCATACCCACATATGCACTTTTAAACAAACACTCATAAAGCATCTTTCTTATATTTTCTAATACTTCTATCCATAACAATTTCCTTGCACTATTCAGATGATACATATAAAATATCCTCAACTAACCAAGCCATACAAGAAACTTCATCTCAAAATTCTTTCAACTTATAGACTTACATAAAACAAGCACACAACAATTTTTCCCAAATATAACACATAAAACTTCAACTAACCTTGACATGTATCAATTACTTGGCCTCAATCTTACTCTACAATTATTGCCTTAACTCAAATGAGCACACAACCATCTTTCATCAACAAAAAATGTTTACTCTTTACCATCTAGACAACTGTTCATCATCACTATCTCGACCTAAGGGAAAAGAGCACTGAAAAATTGGAATATCGGGATCTGGAACATAAGGGGAGTACTAAGCATAACTTGATACCCTACTGAGGCGTAAGGAATAGAGCACTCATGACATGGACTCATTAAAGAGATCTAATATGAGGACGTACCTGATATAAATATGAATTTTCACTGATCGTTAAGAGTATCACATGTGAACAAAAGTCATGAACTGCATGACCTGAATTTTTAGAATTCATAACAACCGGAAAGTGATTATGACTGCTGAACAAACTGGGAACTCATCATACTAGGAACTAAGAGAGTACATGATTCCTTATCATATACATGAGCACGAGCTATGATCATGAAGCTAAAACATAAAGCATGAGTATGTATCGAAATAACTGAAGTAAATTGCTAAAATAAGAATAGATTGAGCAATATTCTTTCTCATGGCCAATTCCACAACTTTACTGGTACATCTATTAGCATCTAAAAACTTGACTTAGTTACTTATTCTATCATCTCCCCCTTATATTTAAGCCATTACTCTAAGTCTGTGAACCACCATATACACTCTGGTATAAACTGAAATCACTTTACTCTAGAGTCGGGGATATAACAATACACATAAAACTAAACTTACCCTGTAAGACGGTATCTTCATGTATAACAATCAATGCTAGTACCTCCTACTAAGATTCAACCCTTAGATTTCTATAGCCCCAAAAGTAATCATATAACAGCTTAAACATTCATCAACTTAGATTCTTATAACACTAAACATGGATATCTCCAAACCTTTGATGGACCATACCACTTCGGTTATAGTCTACAGCATCGTGCCTGCAAACTTATATTTCTAAACCATGAGAATCAAGATTATACAAAAAAGCTCAACATCATTAATCACAACTCCATAACTTAGCTATAAAGAATATCACATATTATCTAACTAGTCTTTCTCCACCTAGCAACTCAACGGTACTGTTAACCACACCACATGCACTGATCCTTGAAAATAATGCAGCCTTATAGCACCTTAGGTGTACTTCTACATCATACTTACCACATCAGACTTGATTACAAATCAAATAAACTTAAGCTCTTGTATACATTGTTCAAGCCTACTAGATCACTTTCACACAAATAACACCTACCACATCAATTCATCATATCCATCTTGATCACCATCTACTATTCCAACTTAGTGTCTAGTTCTAGCTATGATGAACCACAACTTCACACAATTTTCTTACATACCAAACATCTGAAAACATTAATTCGCCAAAACTTCATAACAGTAAGGATCAATCACAATCCTATGATCTATCTTATTTAAAATCCATTAACACATCCTCCTTCTACACATCATTACTATCTACCCCTTTCATACAGCTAAACTTAGTTCATAGCTCTATAAGTCCCAACTAAACTCCCTCTTGCAACCTCAGGGACATCTAAATTAACACCACTCATCCACCAAGTACCTTCATCAATAACCTATAATTTTCTTTCACGATAAACACCGTCAACAACTATTTTAATACTTTAAGTAAACAATAATTCACCTTAACTAATAACTCCTTCTCTACCTTACCTTCTACTAAACCATCAGAAAGAGATATATCGCTTCATTACCAACTCAATCTCATGTAAAAATATTCAGCCATACATATATTCAATAAATCGCCCTTACCACTTTTCTTGCCATTACGCCACTAAACCCTAGTTCCAACCAACATAAGAACAACAAGATGAACAACAAGTTTCTAGTGAATTGAAATAGGCCACACATGGCTCCACTAGACTTTGATTTTGTGTTTTGAGTAAGAAGTAAGATGAATGACAAGGCAACTATGCTAGTGAATCAAAAGAGCCCCACATGGCTTCACTAGACTTTCAGTTTCAACAACCCAATGATAAAAAGATTAAAAGTGATAGAAACTTGACACATAACATGCAATGATCTAAGAATACATATCTTACTATGTATAAATAAA
>NW_025853661.1:0-4448 GCF_002878395.1 Capsicum annuum | reverse complement strand
CAAAACTTCAATAACTGGGACAAATTTTAGGCAAACAAAATATCTCCACAAAAGAAATTATTCAATAATTCACAAGTAGACGTGAAAGGACGAAGGAACTCCTCTGGACCCTTTTAAAACAAAATTGAAATTGGAGTGATTAGATGATTAGATAAATGCTAATGATTATTACATAATTACTTATATGCTTTCACGCCACGTGAGCAAGTACTAAAACACACGTATAGAATATGAACTTTACATATCTATAAATTTATAACTATCTAATAAATATAGATAAAAATATGATACTTTGTCAACCAAATCTATCCATAATATATTGTTAAAATATGGTCAACAAGTGAGAATATCATATTATGTTTACCTTTGATGAACCTGCTACCTGTTAGTGATCAAATTGGCGTTAACATGAGTCAAACTATATTACACTCAATTTGTTAGCTCCATTAATCACACAAGACGTACATATCTAATTAATCACACAAGACATACGTATCCAACTAAAAGATTAGAGACTTGTTCTGATAACGTGTAAAGAGAATAGAGAGAGAATAGAGAGTAATTCTTATTTCTCTTGAGGGATGAATTACAATGAAGCAAAACTCCTTTATTTATAGGAGAAAACTAACCTTGGGGTTTGTAACTTTTCCATAAATAGACATACACAATTTATGATAAAGTAGGTATTCACTATATATGATAAAGTAGACATTCAATATATGGTATATTTATAACATAATTGACTAACTTCAATAATTGGAAGCAAAATTTGAAGTCTAAATACAGTCTTTCGGGTATGTGAAAATTGATTTATTCCTTAGTTAACCTACCTTAAAGGATCAACATTCATCATTTTTAAGACCTTTCCTATTTTATTTGATACTTATTATATAACTCAAATTAATTATTTTATATAGTAATATTTGTGTAATTTTTTAAAATTGGGTATCTAATGGTATATTTTATATACTTTAACAAATTAAATACACACGTATCCTACACTAATTTCAATAAAATTGCTACTATCATTTTGCTACTAAAATAAATATACATTTTAATAGAATCTAAAATTATTTGAATAACACAACTCGGACATGTAATAATTAAGTGAAAATACTATTTACTAATGAGAATAATGTCAATTAGATTTGCTTAACTGTTTTGTTCAACTATGATTTCATGTCTTCGATGCAAGAGAGAGAAATGGGGGAAAATATGTTCCCGTTGAAGTGCCTAATTAAGAAAAGAATTAAAAAAATAACGGTGCTAACTTCACGTTAGGTTAAAAAACTAAAATTACACACTTTATTTTATTAAAAGTTATAATGTGCTTAGACTATTAACATAAGGACTAAAATCAGAATTAGGTAGTAACTCAAGGGCTAAAACTAAATCAGAGTTCGATAATAACTCAAGCACTAAAACTACTATTTTTCCTAAATAGTGTTGATATTAAATGAATAAACCGCTGAAACAATATCATTAAAAAATCTCTACATGTTATGATATGTAAAATAGTGAAGAAGAAGAATGTAGAGAGAAGAGAGAGTACGTAACTCGAGAGAAGAGAGAGTAATTCTGTTATCAGAAATTGGAACTAGAGTTGGTTAGAATTTGGAATTGGAGTTAGTTTTAAAAGTTAGTTACTACAGCTGCAGTGCCCACTTTTCAGGAAGTTAGTTAAGGCTGTTAGTGACTGTCAGTTAGAACAACTATCAAGAAAAATGTTCATTAGAAAGAAGCAATAAGTACATGGTCTATAAATAGTACTTGTAATCATTTTTTACATTTTCTACAGTCATATATGAAATTATAACTTCTTCTTCCTAAGATTCTATTTTCTTTATTCCTTCTCTGTCTTCTAAAATTCTCTAAATTCTCTTGATTGTATCCTCGAATCTCCATTCCCAGACAGTCTTTCGATCCTCGAATCCTTGAGATTCCTGAAATCAAGTAACATTGGTATCAGAGCCACTCATCCTCGGCAATCATGGTGAAAGAGGAAAAAGTAATCGGTGATTCGACAAATGAAACTGCTAGTACAGAAGTTGGAGAATTGCGTGAAATGTTGCAGAATCTGGTGACTGACATGGGACATTTAGCCGGCAAAGTCTCAGCATTGGAGAGATTAGATATTGCGGTTATGGAATTGAAGCAACAACTGATAGGGGAATAGAGAAAGAACACTGTTCCATTGATGTATGAAGAGCATTATGACCCAGAAGGTAGTATGGGAAATAGTAGAGAAAGAGAAAGGAACATGGAAAATAATAGAGAGAGGGAAAAGAGTCCTAATTTTGGTAATACTTCTTAATTTCCTACTTCTTCAAATTTTCAACATTCTCATTTCAATAGATGGACAAGAATGGAATTTTTGAAATTTTCTGGGGATGATCTTTGATCTTGGTTATTCAAGATTGAGCAGTTCTTCTCTATGGAGAATATTGTACCTGAGGGACAAAGTGACCATAGCATCCATGCAATTGGAAGGGGAAACTAATTCAATGGCATATTTCTTTCATGAGATACAGACAGTATGTGCAGGCTATCAGCTGGAAGGAATATGTAGGAACTTTGGTGGAGAGATTTGAGATTAACTTTGATGATCCCATGGAGGAAATTAAGAAGATTAAACAGACCGAGAGTATGAGAGAATATCAAGTAACTTTTGAAATAAGTTTAACTAGGGTGAACTTATCAGGGGAGAATGCTATCAGCTGCGATATTGGAGGCCTAAAAACTAAACTCAACATTACTGTCAAGATCACAAAACCTTCCTCTCTTTATCAGGCTTATAAGAATGCAAGAATGCAAAAGATATATTTGCTTGCTATGAGGCAACATTTCACTAATTATTTTCAAGTCAATGCAAGAAAGTTTGCAGATCAAAAGCACTCTAGTGGTAAGGGCATTTTACCTACTCCTAGTAGCACTACTTCTAAATTCTCTAAAGGAGTGAACATGAGAACTCTAAGTATTGAGAAAATAAATGATAAGAAGGCAATGGAATTGTGCTATTTCTGTAATGACAAATACATGTCTGGTCATAAATGGAAGAATTTAAAATAGTTGTATTTGTTGGAGGTTGATGAATCAAAAAAATTAGATGATTTACAGATTGAACGAGATGGTGAAGTCCAAGAAGAGCAAGATGATCAGTTAGAGTTGGGACAACCTGTAGAACATATGAAAATTTCCATGCATGCCTTGAATGGTTCATTGGGATTTAGGACTTTGAAGGTGACTGGTTATCATTAAAAAATGGAGCTACATATCCTTATTGATACTGGTTGTTCCCATAATTTCATTGACCCTGAATTGGTTAGCAGATTGGGCTGTGAAATGAAGCCTATCAAACCTGAAGTAGTGGCTACTGCCAATGGTAGTATGCAGGTGAATAAAATGACAACAATTACCTGGTTACTTCAAGGGGCTGAGTTTTTTTCTGATTTCTTATTGCTTTATCTTGGTTCTTGTGGAGTGGTGCTAGGATTTCAGTGGTTACTCACCCTAGGAGATATCAAGTTGAACTTTAGAAAAGTAACCATGGAGTTATGGTATAAAGGGAAGAAACATGTACTCAAAGGTGCTGGTAATCAGGTGTGGATTCCGGGTGCAGGAAAATTAGCAAAACATTTAGAAAACCAGTCCCAACTGTGTATGATTCAGGTGGTGCCCCAAGGAAGTGAAGAATTTATATGGCATCCCTCAAAATCTAATAAGATTCAAGAAGATGATCCTGCATTTCTTGAGGTATTGTCTGAATTTTTGCATTATTTAAAGATATTATAGGTCTACCACCTCCTAGAGAGATATATGACCATAGAATCATGTTGCAACCTGGGGTTGAACCTATCAATAAAAGACCCTATAGATATCCCTCTGTGAGGAAAGACATTATTGAGGAAATAGTACAACAAATAATGGTTCAAGGAATTATTCAACCTAGGTGCAGTCCATTTGCATCACCTGTAGTTTTAGTAGACAAAAATGATGGGTCTTGGAGATTATATGTTGACTACAGGGACTTGAACAAGTTCATTGTTAAAAATAAATTCTCTATTCCTATTGTGGAGGATATTTTGGATGAACTAGGAGGTTCCAAGATCTTTTGTAAAATTGACTTAAGATCTGGATACCATCAACTAAGAACTGCTTTCAGAACTCATTTTGGACACTTTGAATATCTAGTGATGCCTTTGGGATTATCAAATGTTCCTGCTGCATTTCAAGGACTCATGAACTATGTAATTTAAAACTTTTTAAGGAATAATATGTTGTTTTTTTTTAAGATATACAGATTTACAGAAAAATTATGGAGGAACATATTGTGCACTTAAGGTCTATATTTCTGAAGATGGTGGAGCATCAGCTATTTGCTAAAAAGAGTAAGTGCTTCTTTGGTGTTACTAGAATTGAATATATTGGTCATTTTATCACAGCAAAAA
>NW_025853660.1:0-1789 GCF_002878395.1 Capsicum annuum | reverse complement strand
GACTTGGAGAATTGGTGATTCAGTTAGTTTAGAGGATCTTAAAGAGCAGTTTGGAAAGAAACGTGAAGAGGCTGCAGAAAGCCTTAATGGTAAGCTTCCTGTTGGAACTTCAGAATAAGCTTTTTTTCTTGTGTTTTCTCTTCAAGAGGTGGTAGTAAAGAGTGGTTATCTTATTTTGACATCTTGTTTTTACAGTTAGTATCTCCACATTTAAGCGAATTTGTCGGGAACGTGGAATCTCCCGGTGGCCGTCTTCCAAAATAAAGAGAGAAAGGCTGCATATAACCAAAGGCCTAACTGCATTGGCATCTACCTTTTCAGTCAAATCCAATCAGCAGAAATCACAGAGTTCGAATTTATCAGTAAATGATGAAAAATCAAATGGCAATCTGCTAGAAAAGAATGAAGACAGTGCGACAGGGGCGTTCTATTTTTCGCAACACCGTTGCTTGGCAGTCGCGCACACACAACACAACTTCAGCCACAACACACACAATGCGCAGTCTAAACAATTAGACACAAATGCAGAAACGTAAAACACTCAATCATTTACAGGAACCACGTTCCAAACCTTTATATTTCTCTCAGAATTGAAAAGGAAGTGTCACATGAAATTGTCAAAGGCATACACTCAACACACACTGTTTTCTGGATGCCTTTACAATTTCCTGCAACACATTTAAATACTGCACAAGCAGTTACAACAGTTGCAACTTAGGACACATGGCAGCCTGTCATTGGACAAGGCTGCATGCTCCTCACATGACATAACAAAACTGATCTAAACACTATCTGAAAATACACAGGTTACAACATTCAAAATTCATACACAATAACTACCCCATGTGATTAGTACATGGGCAGCTTTGCCCTTTTAGTTAATTTTGCTAATGCTAACACACTTAGTCATTTTCAGCTTCTCAGCACTTAGTCCTTCCGTCTTTGCCTTGTCAAGCATCTCAGCCATGCCTCGCCTTGCCAGCATCATGTCTTGCCAATGTCATGTTTGCGCCTGTGCCTGTGCCTGCGCCATGCCATTGCTTGCTCCATGAAGCTGTCTTAGCCATGTCACAGCTTAGGCCACGCCAATGCCTATGCTGCGACTCCGCCTCGATCATGCCTGCGTCCAAGTCTGCTTCCATGCCTGTGCCATGCCAACACCTGCGCTTCGCCAGTGTCGATGTCATGCCAGTGCCATGCCATATTACTGTTGCACGCATGCCCTCGCAGGTGCCATGCGCCTGTCGTTGTCTCAAGTGTCCAAGGCAGCCTTGCCATCACTCTAGCATACCTTGGTCTAACACATTGCTTGTCTTTGGCACATGTCAAGGCCGATGCGCACCTTGACATGGCCTTGTAAGCCATCAAGCCTTAGACTGAGGGTCTAACAGACAGTGTGACAGGGAAAACATTATGATTCAAGTGGAAGACTCATCCAATCAAGAACTCGTGTACATACCACAGGAATTTGGGCCTGCCTGTGCTAGTCTCATCCCTGATGTTCCCACTATACTATCTCGGTTACCTCAAGAAAGAATGCCAGCTGAAGATGCTACACAATTAATTTCTTCTGCACCTGGCCAACAGGGGGAACGTATTGCAAGACAAATAGAGATGACTAGTGATCTCTCTGTTGAAGACTCGTCATCATGCGATTCCAGAAATGTTTCAGAGCCAATTCAGGTAAGCTTACGGAGTACAAATTATAGTACTATAGTTTTCTTGAAACCGAGAATTAGCAGTTCCAGACAAGTTTCTTTTATATAACCATCTTTCCGGTTATGCTTCA
>NW_025853659.1:0-4116 GCF_002878395.1 Capsicum annuum | reverse complement strand
ATGCTTTTTGAATGGATTATGATGTTATATGAAGGATATAAAAGCTTTAAATCAAGTGGAAACAACTTAAAAAGGATCGTAAATGGCCATGGAAGCACAAGATGCAAGTTGGACGCAATTTTGGACCCCTGGAAAGTATTGAGCGCGTATCAAGTGTGTGTTTGTCCATTGGGATCATGCTGAATTCCATTGGAATCAAAAGGGGGCCAAAATGGTGAACTAAGATGTAGGGGAGCCGTTCTAATTTGAAATTGTCCAAAAATAGTGTCTCAACGCGATAACACCGCTTCGCACCAAGGACAAAATTCGGGAGAAAAGTGCCCAGTTGTGCCCAGTGATGCCACTTGACACCATGGCGCGAATATGAGACCACCAAAATTGGGATAATTCTGCCAAGAACGACGTAAAAACCTAATCCATGTGGGGTTATGACTGATATACTATAAATACAACGTCCCAAACACGTTTTGGAAGTCTTGGAACCCCTAGATCACTTGGAACAACATTGGAGGCTACCACAACTTGTTTTTAAGTTTTTATTTCTTTAATTTAGCTTTCTGTTTTGGTTTTAATAATTCATACAATTAATAATACTGATTATGGCTATGAGTGGCTAAAAACTCCCTTTCCGGGGTTGAAGCTAAGAACATGAGTACGATTGTTTTGAATTAAGTTCGTTTGATTTGCTTATCATTATTGGTTGGTTGTTTATTCTTGTTTTAATTATTTTCAGGATTCGCAACCATTAGAATACATCAATTTTCGACCTTTTGATCTCAGGAAGGAAGAGGGAGATAGAACATGAGAATAAACAAAGTATGGGTTTTTATTCTTTTATAAAATAAAGAATTGAACATAGCACCTTGGACAGGGATGCACTTAGGGGCGCTACTTGATTTAAACGTAGGAAGATAGCTTTAATTAACTTAATTGGATTATTACATCCCCTCTTAATGATGTAGTTTTAATGTCCAAATTAGGTAAACGATTAGAGGTAGAGAGACCATGATCATGCAATTATCCCTAAGAATCAACAACCAAGATAAGCAAGTTAACGAATGAAATTCAATAACATAGTATGATTGTTCAAGGTGCTTCAACCATGGGTTTTCTCCCATTGATTGTTTCAAGACTTTTAATTTACGCATTGTTACTTTTCTTTAGTTACAAATTTCAAAACTCTCTTCTTGGTGACTCTTGCATCAAATTAATCTTAGAAGTGAAACTAGAATTGAATAGTTGTTAGAACAAGTCTCTGTGGGATTGATACTTGGCTTCTTGAAGGCCACTTTACTACTTGATAAGACCACGTATTCTTGCGTGTGCGCCTGGGCGCTGTCAAGTTTTTATCACCGTTGCTGGGACTTGTATTTTGGAAATTGTTTATTTTAGTTTGATATTTAGATTTATTTGGTGTTTTTATACTTGGTTTTGTTTTTGTGTTTGCAAGAGATAGGTTTCTAAGTTTATAAGCTGTCAAGGGATCAGGAGTTAGTAGAACCAAGCCTGGAACCCGAGCAACTTTACCATCAACATAGGAGAGAAGCAATCCTTCTTCCTAGAATTCGTCAAATCCAAAAAGGCCAAGAGAATACTGTTCCTATGGCTTAACAACAAGCAGTTGGTAGGAATGTTAGGGAAGTGGTAGTCCAACTTCCAACAAACTTGACTTCCTCAATTGAAAAACCGATATTTGGAGGGAATTTCTAGTTGAAACACAATATGGTGCAGATTCTTATTAGCAGTGGACAGTTGTAGGGTTTTCACACGAGGATCAACAAGTCCACTTGCAGACCTTCATTGAGCTTACTGATACATTTACTCCGATTGGGGTTACTCTAGATTATGTGAGGCTGACACTATTTCCCCATTCACTTTTTGGGGAAGCTAAAAGATGGTCGAATGTGGAGCCGGCAATTCAATCACATCAGGGGACGACTTGGCCAGAAAGTTCCTCATCAGATTTTTTCCATCAGGAAAGATTGCGAGACTTCACAGTGAAATAGTGAGCTTCAAATAGAAGCCTGATGAAAACATCTATCATTCTTAGGAATGCTTCAAGGATCTTCTTGGGGAGTGTCCACATCAACAACAGTCGATGAGGTACTTGGTCATACTTTTGTAGAAGCTCTTGATCACAACACAAAGATTTTACTAGATTCAACCGAAGGTGGTCAAGTGCTACAATCGACTTATGATGAGTTATACACATTGCTAAACTGCATAGCACAAGAAAATTCATATTGGCATTCAGATTCTAGAAGTGCCACAAAAAGAATTGTGGGTGTATTAGAGGTGGACCAATTCATAGCCTTATCAGGTTTCTGCACTACAGAATTAGATCAACACATTATTCAACACCATAAAGTTGGGAGCAGCACAACCTGCAGCCACAGTCAATGCCATCCAACAAGTTGCAGGTTGGTGTGAAGTATGTAGAAATAGTGGTCATGCGGCTACCATGTGTGCGTCAAATCTGAAATCTATGATGTATGTCGGTAATGCACAAAGTACAAATTATGGTAATGCCTATAACATAAAGTGGCATACTCAGCCTTGGAATGCACAGCAACAGTAAATCCCACAGCCACAGGCCCAACCCAGTTAATCAATTAGAAACACGGAGGAGATGTTGAAGCATATCCTAGATAATCAGACACAGTTTGCTACAGACTTAAAGAATCAGCAAGTAGCCACTAAAAGTTTAGAGTTGTAAATGGACCAATGATCATAAGCAGTAAACGCTAGAGCATAAGGTGGATTGCCAGCAGATACAAAAAATCCAAAGCAGGTTATGGAAATCACCTTAAAGAATGGTAAAGAGCTTCAAGTGGAGCCTCCCAAGGCAACAAAGGAGATTGATGCTGATGTGTTAACCCAATAGGTAAATAACAGTGTTGATGAAAATTCAAGGAAGTCTGAGTACTTGAAAGAAAAAGTTGTTGAACCAGAAAAGAAAAATATGTTGCCATTACCCTTCCCTCAAAGGCAAATAAAAGCGAAGGAGGATGCCCTATTCAAAAATTTCATTGATACATTCAAAGAGCTTCATGTTAATTTACCTTTGCTAGATATTTTGCAGAATATGCCTAAGTATGCAAAGTACTTGAGGGATGTAATGGAAAACAAGGTGAAATTGTAAGATATGGCAGCAATTACACTCACTGAAGAGTGTAGTGCGGTAATGACACAGAAAATTCCCAAGAAATTACAAGATCAGGGGAAGATTGCTATCCCCATTCAAATTGGGAGCAAAGAGGTCCATGCATGAGTGATTTAGGGGCAAGTATAAATTCAATGCCCCTATCTTTGTTTGAAAAATTAGGGTTGGGAAAGCCTCGATTGACCACTGTGGTTTTGCAGCTAGCAGATGATTCCATGGAATATCCTGAAGGAATAATGTAAAATGTTCTCATTAAGGTTGGTAAATTTGTTATTCCTGTTGACTTTATTTTTCTTGGTTTTGAGGCAGACGAACAAGTACCAATTATTTTAGAGTGTCCATTCTTAGCTACAAGAGGGGCATTGATTAATGTTAGAGAAAGTACACTCAAGATGAGGGTAGAGGATGAAGAGGTGGTGTTTGATGTATACAAAGAACACACAATTATATCCCAAGTTAGAGATTTGTATATGATTAATGTTATTGAAAGGGAAAAATATAAGGTGGCTATCCCATAGAAGACCTCTTCAAACTACTTAATTGAGAAGCCTAAGACTCTATCTCCTAAGCCAGGTATGATGGAAGTTGATGAGCCTGAAAAGGCTAAAGTTGAGAAACCTGCTGCTCTTGAGAATTCACACCCAAAAGGGGTGAAAAGGATAAGAAAATGTCCCCCAAGCATGAGTAAAAGGGTAAAGGAATATTGTTAAGTTGATATGGGTCGTGCCGCAACACTAAATCAGGCGTTGCTTAGGAGGCAATCCAAGTTAATTAGGTATGTCTTCTTTTTTAGTTTTATTTCACGTAGTTTTTGTGTATTGTTAAGTCACAGGTTAATGGAAAGTCTGAGTACCATAAACTTGAGCGTGAAGCATGACAAAGATTGAGTATGGGGTCCCATGGATCCCATTTATGAGTGAAGATGCTACTAGCTAGGCCTAGAGGCCTTAGGG
>NW_025853658.1:0-3559 GCF_002878395.1 Capsicum annuum | reverse complement strand
ATATTTGAGGAATGTGGGTAATTTGTATGATATCCTTGATTGAGAAATATGCGTAAGTTTTCCACTTGTTAAGTCAATTCTTGAGGCTAGGATGTTTTGGAGTAGTGTTCATGAGCTTTCAATTATGTAAATAACATGCTTAATGTAGAAACATGCATTCTATGTAGTCATTGTAGTACTAGCTTGATTGTCTTTCATGTAGTGTTAGTGTAGAGTCTCCTCAGCTAACGATGCTTATATTTAAGAGTTTTTCGAGGATGAACAAGGCTTTAAGTGTGGGGTGGTGATGTTGGGTGTATTTATACACTCTAGTGTTACTATTATATACTTGCTTAGCCTTGTTTTGAGGACAATTTATGTGTTTTATTTGTGCTGATGGTATAAATAAGAATCTAAGTGTTCAAGGATATGATTACCATTGTCAAAAGTGTTTTCAAACAAGTATGGGCTTAAATGGATAATTTAGAGTTCAACCAAGAAAACTAGATAAACTAGGTTGATTTAGGTGTTGTTCTAGTCTATCGCACTGGGTTCTAGTGTGTTTAATGAGTACCCAATGTTTTAATTGTGTATTTAGATGTGGAATAGATTGTTTATAATGTGTAAAGTTCAATTGGGTCAAGATTAGAGTCAAAACAACAGGTTAAAGATCAACAAGATCAAGCCTTGTCATAGCTTGTGTTTGAGTCATCGTTCTTGATTTGTGTTGTGTTGATCACTAATCCGAGCTGAAAATTGATGTAGGATCTTTTTTGATCTGATTATTATGATATACGGATGATTTAAAGGCTTAAAATCCTTTGGAAACATACCACAAAATCTTGGATAAAGGAAGGACGTTGGAACACTTAGCCAAAAACTTGGATGCAACTTCTAGTGAGGTATTGAGATCGGGGTGCTCCACGACTCCTAATTGATTCAAGTTGCTACTGTGCCTGATGCCTACTTGACTTTACCAGCTAGTGCACCAAGACCCTTTCTCAAGTTGACCAACTAGTGCATCAAGACCCAATTCCAAACACGGCCAAGACTTAGTTTCCTACTCTCACAAGGCTTAGACTTTGGTTACTATAAATGCATTGCTTTATACACTATGTTGAGGACTTTTGAACGTCTTTGAAGATTAAGGAGGTGGCTAAAACTCATATTTTAGGTGTTATTAATATTTCTTTAGCTTTTTAACAGATCATAACATGTATTCAATTAGTGGCTAAACACTCCCGTTCTGGGGTTAAAGCCAAGAATATGAAGACTTTTGTTTTGAATTGATTTCGTTAAATTTTCTTATCGTATTTGGTTGCTTTTTATATTTGTTTTATATATTTTAAGGATTGATCACCCTTATATTACATATATTATCAACCTTTTGATCTTGGCAGAGGGGATAGGGAGATAGAACGTGGGGATAAACAAAGTAAGGTTTATATTCTTATATTAAATAAGGAATTCAAATTAGCTTCTAGGACAAGGACATACCTAGAATCCTTACTTGATTCACATGAAGGATGATAGCTTTAATCCCCTAATTAGATTATTACATTCCCGCTCAACGATGTTGTTGTAATTATCAAGTTAGGTAAACGATTAGAGGTCAGGAGACCATGATCATGCAATTAACCCTACAAATTAACAACCAAGAAAAGTGAGTTAACGAATGAAGTTCAATAACGTAGTATAATTGTTCAAAGTGCTTTAAACCTGGGATTTACTCCATTGATTGTCCCAAGTCTTTTATTTACGCATTGTTTACTTTATATTTAGTTATAACTTTGAAACTCTCTTTTGGTTACTCTTGCATTAATTGAATCTAAATTATGAACTGAATTGGAATAGTTGTTAGAATAAGTCCTTGTGGGATCGATATTCGATATTCTTAAAGGAAACTATATTACTTGGTAGACCACATGCACTTACGTGTGTGCTTGGGCACTGGCTGTTTTAAAAGTCTGAAAGGCCCAAAATGCATTATCTAGCTTTTTTGATCAATCAGTCTAGTTGGTATTCATAGTCTTTGCTAATATGGACTTGATATCATGATTGGAGTGGATGGTAAAGTATTACAACCTTATGTTTCACACCATATTTTTTAGCAAGGCGTTAAATATATGATTAGATAAGTGGGACCCACCATCACTAATAATTGCACATGGAGTGCCAGACCAAGAGAAGATATTTTTTCAAGAACGTGGTAACACTTTGACCCTCATTATTATGAAGCACAACTTCCTCCACTAATTTTGAAACATAGCCAACTGTCAGCAATATATACTTCATCCCATAAGAACTCACAAATGAACCCATAAAATCAATTCCCTACAAATCAAATGACTCAAATATAATGACCGTTCTAGTCATTTTTCATATTTGTGTATCTTCTCCATAGCTTCCCCAATTCATTTATGATTTACTGGGATCGATAGTTTGGTTATCGGGCAATTCATTTGATTTTTAAAGAAAGTTTCTTATTTTGAGATCTTCACTAGATCCAAATGGCCATTGATCAAAAACTTTAGTAAGAATATCTCAGATGCAAATTGTAACTAAACCAACAGATCGGGAATATAAATTTAAGGCTAGGTAGGCTTTTTTGGGTCCCAATTCATTGAAACTTTCTGACCTATTGGTAGAAAAGTGGGAAAATTAATAGATATAGTTGTGGGGTCCATAAATGGTCTAAACAACCTTGTATGAAAATTACAACTTCACCAACGCAACCAAAACATCGAATTTAGTTAGATTACCTAGTTTGTTTGCAAGAACTAGATACTGAATGAGTTTCAGGGGTCAAAAATAAGTTTTGACTTTGTTGATATTGGTGCATCGCGATCACACAAGACCTATTGTGATCGTGATAGTGCTATTATAGTCCCTAGTATCCTGAAAAAGACATCCCCATACCTGGTATGGGTATATGAGGAGCCTATAAATCATTTTTTGGTCTTTTTGAACCAACTTTGAGACCTAAATCCCCTAAATGATCGTAATATCTCAAAATTGAGTCTTATGGGTGTCTTGGGAGCTTGATTAGCATCTTTTATCATGTTTTTCATCCAAATTAAATTAAGATTTCATTACTTTATTGATGAATTTATTGGTTTTTGTCCCAAAACCCCAATATAGGTTAGGGCTTGATTTTAGCCCCATATTTACTTTGTTTTCACCTATTTTGTGAGGGTTATGATTCCTTGTTCATGTATGAACATTTGTTTGACCTTGAAAATATGTTTTCCATAAGTGTGTGACCCACTTAGGGTGTCATTTTTGGACCCAAAATCATAATACTAAAATATGGGTATCGTTAGACTTATATTGGTGTGTAGATTATTATTTGATAGTGTAACGACATTTTGGGATTGTGAAGTAAATATGGATGTTGGTGAATGATGTGAGGTTCTAGGGTTTGGCTTTGACATAGGGTTCTACCTACTCTTATTTGTGGATGATGTGTGATATATATTGTGTGTGAATTTGAATATTAAGATTGATTATAAGTAGAATGACTTAGTCTTGATGGTAAACTTCTTTGGGATTAGAAGAGGGGTTTGGACCCGTAAGGCGA
>NW_025853657.1:0-2289 GCF_002878395.1 Capsicum annuum | reverse complement strand
CACATACATCGGGTAAGTTTTAGACATCTCATGCATCAAGGAATATACAACACCTCACACGCACATAGCACATGTTCAATTCAATAGGATCATCATAAAATCTCCACCAATCAATAGCATGAATTAGAATTAAGCCAACAAGTACAAGAGTCACACACATTAACCTAGGAGTCTAAAAAGTAATCATTCACACAATCAACATACTTTTTCCATAAAAACACTTGCACTATGTAATAAAAAAAGTACCAAAAAGAATATCTTACACAAAATATTTTTTAAATTAAGCCTAAAATTGGGAATTTGCCCACCCCACACTTAAAAATCTACTTTGTCCCCAAAGTAAACTTAAAAGTAAGAGATAGAAATATTCCTGAGGCCTCTAGGCCTATCTAGTAGCATCTTTAAATATAAAGAGGGTCCAGAGACCCCTTACTTAGTCTTCGCCATGCTCCTTAGCTCATGTTTTTGGTTCTCAGACTTCCCATCAACCTATGAATCAACAAAACAAAAACTACGTGAAGTAAGAACTAAAAAAACTAAAACTAAACATACCTTCTTAACTTGGGTTGCCTCCCAAGAAATGCCTGATTTGGTGTCGCCGTACGACCTAACTAAAATTAACCATGTTTATTCATCATTTTCCCTATACTTGGAGGATATCTTCTTATTCATTTCTGACCTCATGAGTGTATACTCTCAAGGTCAATAATATTCTTAACTTTAGCCTCTTCAGGCTCATCCACTTGCATCATGTCGGGTTAGGTGGTTGTCACTTAGGGTGCTCAATGAGGGTTTCTGAAGAGGTATTTGGTGGACTAACCACTTGACACTTATCTCCTTCAATAATAGTAATCATGCACAAGTCCTTATAGTGGGATAGTATGTTTAGTGGTTTGTATATTTTGAAGACTGCCTCTTCATCCTCCAACCTCATAGTGAGTGTCCACGCTCTGACATCAATCAATGCTCCTCCAGTTGCTAAGAATGGATGCCGGTACCTATTCATCTATCTAAAAATTTAGAAAAATAAAGTCAGTAGAAATAATGAATTTACGAACCTTTTTGAGGACATCCTCTATCACTCTTTCGGGATGGGCTATGCTCCTTTTTGCCAACTGTAGTTGAACCAAGCTTAGTCTAGGCTTACCCAAGCCCAATGTATTAAACAAAGATAGAGGAATCAAAGTGAAACTTTCTCCTAAATCATTCAAGACATGGACCACCTTACTGTTCCCAACCTGAATAAAGAGAGTGAACTTCCCTGGGTCCTTTAGCTTCTTGGAAATCTTCTATGTTACCACCAAGATACATTCTTTAGTGAATGCTACTTCAATACCTGGAGCTTTACCTTATTTGCAACTATATCCTTTAAGTACTTAGCATACTTTGGCATACCCTGTAAAACATCTAACAAAGGTAGGTTAATGTGAAGCTCTCTAAACGTGTTTAAGAACTTCTTAAAACATGCATCCTCCTTTTCTTTTCTATGCTTGTGAGGGAAAGAAAGTCGTGAAATTTGCTTCTCCACTTTTATGGCAATTTCTTCTTTTGAGTACTCAAACTTTCTTAAATTTTCAGCAACTTTTTTGGATATCTGTAGGGGAGTGAAATCTACATCTACCTCCTTAGTTGCCTTTGGAGGTTCTTCATTGAGCTCTTCACCACTTGTCAAGGTGATTTCTATTACTTGTTTTGGGTTTTCTGTATCTCCGGGTAACCCACCTTAAGACCTAATATTTAATGTCTGTGATAACTGCCCCAACTACAACTTTAAATTTCTTGTGGCCGATTGTTGGTGTTTTACATCTGTATCCAACTGTGTTTGATTATCTAGAATCTTCTTCATTATCTCTTCCAAGTTGTAGTTAACTGATTTCCTTGTGTTTGCGGTAGCTGAATTTGCTATTTGTTGAGTATTCCAAGGCCGATTCAGTGGCTGAGTCTGCCACTTTACGTTATAGACATTATCATAATTTGGCCTTTGAGCATTTCCCACATACATTACCAACTCCAAATTAGAAGCACATATAGCCGTTGAATGGCCTCTATTACTATAAACTTTACACTAACCTGTAGTTTGTTGGATTGCATTAATTATGGCTGCAGGCTGTGCTACCCCCAACTTCAGACTGCTTATTTAATTTTTCAATGCAGAGATCTGGCCAGATATGGCAGTGAATTGGTCAACCTCTAGTACACCTATAACTCTTTTTGTAGCGCTTCTCAAATCAGAATGCCATTCTGGATTTCATTGAGCTATATAGTTTAATAAAGTGTACTACTCATCAT
>NW_025853656.1:0-3475 GCF_002878395.1 Capsicum annuum | reverse complement strand
CTTAAAACTCATAAGATTGATAATAAAAGTAATGGGTATGAACCCTAATTCATTATCATGGATATTCATTCAAAATCATATGAATTCGTAATTAAAACTTGATTTTGGGCACAAGGATGTAAAAAGTTCCTTGTTCATAAACCCCACATACCTTGGTATATGAGTAGATGAAGAATCTTGAATTATTGATCCCTATTTGATTTCTTGAAGATGAGTTCTTGATTATCTTGTCTTGGGAATCCTCAATTTGGAGCTTTCTTGGAGAAACAATGGAGGAATTTGATTTCTTGGAGAAGAAGCTTTGAGCTGTAGGGGTTTTCTTTTAGAGAGAATGGATGAAAATAAGCATAAAGTGCTAAGAATAGGCTTTAATTCCATGTTGTTGTTGAATTGGGTCCTTGGAAATTAACCAAAGTGCCTTTTTTAAACTTTTAATCAAAACTAGAAACAATAAAATTTTTCCAATTATACATGCCACCGCGACGCGCTACTATTGTGGTGGCTCATTGGAAAAAGGATGAGTGGGAACAAGAAGTTCAACGCGATGAGGACCTATCACGGTACTCTATTGAAATACCATTTTTTCCATCACCGTGATGCGCCACCACACGGTGTACCACTGAAAATTGAAAATTGTGAAATCGGACGTCACCGCGATGTAGGCATATTGTGGAGATCTGCTGGAATTTGACGAATGGGAATATAACATCACTGCGATGCGGTGGTTTCCTAGATTGTACTCTAGTTTACTAACATCGCCATAACTTCTCATCCGAGTATCGAATGTAGGCAAATGGAGGATCCAAATCTAGAAAATTCCATATGTAATAAAAGTTATTCATTTTTGAAGCTGATCCTTAACATTCTAGGAATGAATTTAAGCTAGGAAAAAGTATGGGGTATTACAATATCTCCCTCTTGGGAACATTCATCCTTCACTATGGATAATTAGGCTGAAAGTACTAAGGAATTTGAGGCTATAAGCTATCATGCACAACTAAATGAATCTCAAACGTAATGTGATACTGAACGAAACTGATCTGCGAGTGTATAAGTTTACATGAAAATAGCTATATGGCTGAATCTGAGACTGAAAAAGAACTGAATGAGAAAGAATATTACCTTCGGCTGAATCTGTGTTCATGGAGAAGAGATGAGAATACTTGACACACATGTCTACTTCTGATTCCCAAGTAGCATCCTCAACGGACTGATTTTGCCATAGAACTTTGACCAAGGGAACTTCTTTGTTCCTTACTCTACGGATCTGACGATAAAGAATCTCTACTGGAACATCTTCATAAGAAAGGCTATTCTGAATATCTGTACTTTCTAGAGGAACTGTAACTGTTGAATCTTCCATACACTTTCTCAGTAAGGATACATGGAACACTGGATGAACTGAGGATATATCTTTGGGTAGCACAAACTAGTATGCCACTTTCCAAACACGACTAAAAATCTGGAAGGGGCTTACATACCAGGGACTAAGCTTCCCCTTTTTGCCAAATCTCTTCACCCCTTTCATAGGTGAAACTTTCAAATACACAAGATCATCAACCTCAAACTCAATCTCTTCTTCTTACGTCTGCATAAGATTTTTGACGACTCTGAGCTGCTTTCAATCTCTCTCTAATCAACTAGACTTTCTCCATGGCCTCATACACCATGTTTGGCCCAATCAAAGCAGCCTTACCCACTTCAAACAAACCAACTGGCGATCTACATCTCCACCCATAAAGAGCCTCAAACGGAGCCATCAGAATTCTAGCATAGTAACTATTATTATAAGATAACTCAATCAACGGCAAAAACTCATCCCAACTACCTTTGAAATCAAGAACACATGCCCTCAACATGTCCTCTAGAGTTTGAATGGTCCTCTTAGCTTGACCATCTATTTGTGGATGAAAAGCTAAACTAAGATAAACTTGGGTACCAAGAATGACAGCGCCCAAGAGCACACACAAGTGTACATGGTCTTATCAAGTAGTAAAGTGGCTTCAAGAAAGCTGAAGTATCGATCTCTCAGGGACTTACGTTCGCCACCTATCCAATTCTAGTTTAACGAATGAGAAAAATTAAAAAGAGAATTTTAATAATAGTAAACTAAAAAAACTAAACTAATGCAGAAAAGTAATAACGTAGGAAAATCAATGGATAAAAGCCGAGGGTTAAGGCTTAAGAAAAAATCAAACTACACTATTGAATTTCATTCTTATCTTGCTTATCTTGGTTGCTGATTTGTAGGGTTAATTGCATGATTATGGTTTTCCAACCTCTCAACCTTTTATCAATTTTTGAACTCACACCTACATCGTTGAGCAGGGATGGAATAATTCAATTAAGTTTTTATAGCTATCATCCTATGTTTGAATAAAGTAAGGCATCTAAGTACATCCTTGTCCTAGATGCTAATTCAAGTTCCTTTATTTAAAGAAACAAGAACCATACTTTGTTTATTCCCATGTTCTATCTCCATATTCCCTCACAAGAGATCAAAAGGCTGACAATTGATATATTCGAAGGGTAGCTAATCCTTAAAATAGTTAAATTAAGAATAAACAAACAACCATAAAAATAAGCAAATCAAACAAACTGAATTCAAAACAAAAGTATTCATGATCTGGGCCTTAACCCCGGAAAGGGAGTTTAGCTTTGAATAGAAATACTCATCATCCAATCCCTTGGAGTAATGATACAAGTAATACAAAAAACTAAATTAAAAATAGTAAAACCTAAAAAGAAGTTGTGGTAGCCTCCAATGATGTCCCAAGTGATCTAGGGTGTTCCAAGATGATTAAAACAGAGTTTGGGACATTATATTTATAGTATACAAGTCAAAAACCGACTTGGATTGGGTTTCAATGCTGTTTTCCTTCAGCTGGGCAGAATTATCCAAATTTTTGGCATTACCGCATCGTAGTGACATGCCAGTTCACAATTGTCAAAAATTTGTCAAATTCCAGTAGCTTATCGCAATTACAACGCATCACGGAGCCTCCTTAAACTCCATTATAAGCTACACGTGCCTAGAGGTCACAAACTTGAGAATCTTATAGAGTCCAATGATTTTTGCAAGCATCCATTGCCCACTCTTACTCTTCACATGCAGCCAGTACATTTCAGGAGTTCAAATTACATCAATTTTTGTATTGTACTTTCATTGAGCCATTCTGAACCTTTTGAGTTGTTTCCACTTGATTTGAAGCTTGTATATCCTTCATATATAATCATAATGCATTCAACAAGAATCCTACAGCATTAAACACAATAATTTTGAACTCAAAACAGCACAATATCTAAGACGGTGAACTAGAAACACGAGCTAATCATAGGCTAAATTAAAATTGAGCTTAAGCTTATTGTTTTGACTCTTTTCTTGATCCAATTGACCCTTGAGAATTATAAATAAGTTATTTTACAAATAAATACATAATAAAAACCTTAGAAACTCATTAAAAGACAATAGAAC
>NW_025853655.1:0-1451 GCF_002878395.1 Capsicum annuum | reverse complement strand
GACAATCGAGTGGCTATGATTCTTGTGTTTGCATCACAAATTAGCTAATATCCCCCTCATATTTTACTTTGTTAGCATCTGTAGACATGGTGGCAGTTGTATCTCCTCGACCTAATCTGTACCATTTCTTAAAGTGAATACAATTACTTATCCATTGTCACTTGGCAAATCACCTTAAGGATTGATATTATGTACCTGTCGCACTTGCCCTATCTGTATCGCCAAGTTCTTCATGACAATTTGCGGACGCTCTAGAATTTCCCCATTACTCTTTATATCTGCTAGCATTTGTGCTTAATCGGCTAGAATTTATTTTAGCATCTATTCCAATTGCTTGTTTGAAACGGAGCCTGGTAATTCTGAACTTACGGTTGCTGAAACTGTTGCAGCTGATTGTAGGCGTTCACATAGTATTGCCTTTGATCATAGCCCACAAACATGACTTAATTGGGGTTGACAGCACACATATCTGCAGAATGATCACTATTGCCACAAACCATACACTAACAAGAATCGTCATCACTAGAAAACCATCTATCCCAGGCTGACATCTCCAAAAGTGTGAGAAATAAAAAAGAATAAAGAAACTAAAAAATAAATTACTAAACTATTTACAACTTAATATAGCTAAACAAAAAATAAGATAGTTGCCAATTTACAAGTCTTCGGCAACGGTGCCAAAAACTTAACAGTGTCCAAGCGCACACGCAAGTGTACGTGATCTACCAAGTAATATAATGGACATCAAGAAAGCAGAATATTGATCCCGTAGAAACTTGTGTCAACAACTATCCAATTCTAGTTTAACAATTGAGATAAAGTAACCAAGAAAGTGTTGAATAATTGTAAACTAAAAATAAAGTAAGCGATGTGTAAATTAAAGGCTTTGAAACAATCAATAGAGTAAAGCCTAGGGTCAAAGCACTTTGAAAAATCATACTATGTCATTGAACTTCATTCGTTAACTTGCTTTTCTTGGTTGTTGATTCATAGGGTTAATTTCATGATCATGGACTCTCGACCTCTAATCTTTTACCTAATATGAATATTAGAACTACATCATTGAGCAGGGATGTAATAATCCAATTAAGTTTTTTAAGCTATCCTCCTACATTTTAATCAAGTAAGGCATCTAAGTGTATCCCTGTCTGAGACGCTAATTTGAATTCCTTATTTTCTAAAAGAATACAGACTAAACTTTGTTTATTCTCATGTTCCATCTCCCTATTCCCTCTCTCAAGATAACAAGAGTGACAATAAGTGTATTTTCTGGGTGATCAATACATCAAATAGTTAATCAAGAATAAAAAAAATGATAAGCAAATCAAACGAAATCAATTCAAAACAATCGTACTCATGTTCTTGGCTTTAACCCTAGAAAAGGAGTTTTTAGTCACTCATAGCCATAATCAACATCCAAATAACTGTATGAATGATTAAAACCATAAATA
>NW_025853654.1:0-12480 GCF_002878395.1 Capsicum annuum | reverse complement strand
TTTTCTCAAAATCCTCTCAAGAACACAGCAGGGTTTTTACTTGGGGATTCAAGTTCAAGCAAATTTCTCCGTTAATCAACAAGAATCTTCCAACTAAGGTATGTTTAGTGTTGATTCATGGATTCCTTTCATCCATAAAGCTCAAGAACCCTATTTTAAATTATGAACTATGATGTTTATGTTGTCGGTTGTTGGTAATCATGTTGTTGATGTTGGATGATTCCCAAGTTGGAATCTTTATGTGTTTTTATGAAACTATGGTATCATATGAGTTGAAAATATGTAAATTTGGTTGGTTTTGATGTGTAATTTGATGATTACACCTACATTTAAGTTGTGCATGCAAGGTATTTGATAAAATGCCTAAGAGACTAGAAAATCATGTATTATTGTTCAAATATTATTTAAATGACAAATGCATGCTTTACCCTTATTAATACATCGACTTCTATGGCATTGTTGTGCATTATGATTGTTGATGGGATGCTCATGAAACTAGATTGATGAACCTATGACATGTTGCTTTATGCATTCCCTCCCATGTATAATATTATGAGAACCATGTGTAGTATAAAATTTTCAACTTATGGTATTATGAATTGTGGACTTTAGTCCTACGATCAAGAAGTGTCATGTTATGTCAGTTTCTTTCTATCGAGTCCTAAGGTACTTGTACCCAAAATTTTTAGTTGTTTCCCTAGATCTATGTCATGTTTTCATGATACTCTCAGTCAAGCCATGATCAGTAGACTTCAGTCAGTCTCACGACTCAGGAAATCTCAGAAATCTCATGAACTCAGTCAGTTAATAGAATTCAATAGTATTCTGTCAGTCAACGGAATTCAGTAAACTCAGTCCATCTTCAGTTTAGTTAAGTCATGTTTAGTGTCTACATAGATGGGATTAGGATTCAGCACAGAGTGAACCTAAGGATGGGAACTCACCTGTCAGATTAGGGCATGATTCTTAGAAGAAATCCTTGTGTACTAGAACTACGTAGCCAGTGTAGGTTGAGAAATCATTCCCGCTAGTTGAGGGTAGATAAGTTGGCTTAACCTATCAGATTAGGGTCCCACCATTCTTATTAGAGTACCTTCCAGATTAGGGTACTCATAGTTTTTCCTTACTAGTGTCACGGTATTGACACTCTTCTATTCAAGGCATAGATTAGACCTCAACCCAGCTTTAATAGATCATTTGGGATATGTTGATTAGATGACTACCTCCCATAATCACAGTCATAGTCTCAGTCTCAGTAACAGAACTCAGATAGTTCTTTAGATTTCAGGACTGTTAGATATAGTCACCCATGTTATCAGTATATCAGTTATCAGAATTCATGTCATCAGTATTCAGACTCAGTAATCATGTTATCATGATCTCAGTTACAGTTACTATGTATTCATGCATGTATTCTCACGTTCATGTTAGTCAGTCAGTTATTATTATTCATGCATATAAACCCCATGCATTCAGCCTATCTCACTTGCATACCAGTACATTCAATCGTAATGACGTATATATTTCTCTGTGCTATGGTGTTTTACTACCATAGGTTCAGAAGCACAAGATCCATAGCATTAGTAGCAGTCAGAGTAGCAGTGAGTCCTCATCCTTTGAGGACGATTATGTTATTATTTATTTAGTTCAGTTCAATTTTGATGTTAGTTTGAGATATGTTCCTTCAACTCCTTATTTAGATAGTACTTAGAGGCTTTCAGATACGATTCAAACTTCAGTATTTTCAGTTTTGGTATTGTGATACCTCATTTTAGATGTTATGTTTTATTAGATGTGAACCTTATGGCCTTACAACTTTATATATTCTGCATTTATATGATATATTATGCAGTGTTCAGGTACAGATATCAATCATGGGTTAGCTAGTGGTCCTTCGAGATTGTTAGCACCATATAGCATTCTAGGTATCAGATTCGGGGCGTTAAAAACTTGGTATCAGATCCTAAGGTTCAACAGTTTCCTAGGTCTTAAAGCCGCACTAGTAGAGTTTTGTAAATGGATATGTAGCACGCCACATTTATATGCAGGAGGCTATGAGATGTTTTAGGAATAGTTTCCCTTCTTTCAATATTCATGTTGTGCCATTGAACATAATCTTAAGTTAATCTTCCAGTCTAATCCTTTTCTTTTTCATGTATAGAACATGCCTCCCAAGACCAGAACTGGAAAACAGTTAGCCCCTCAGCCTGAAGATCCTTTGGACGATCATGTTTCTCATGCAGTGTTCAGAGCTACATTCACCACTCTTGCTCAGTCAGTTGCTGCACAAAATAAATGGCAAATAGTCATTCCATCCAACCCAGTGGCCAGTTCAGCTGCAGTCAGGATTCAGGACTTCACCCGAATGAATCCTCTATTCTTTTTTGGGTCCAAGTCAGAAGAGGATCCTCAGGAGTTCTTTGACAAAGTTCAGAAGGTCATGGATATCATAGGAGTTACTTCTTGTCAGATTGTTGAGCTAACTACATACCAGTTGCAGGATATTGCTCACACTTAGTTCAAGTAGTAGAAGTCAGAGAGGTTAGTTGATGTAGGGCCCATAGAGTGGAAGGACTTTGTCACCACATTCTTAGATAGATTCTTTCCCCAAGAGCTTAAAGAAGATAAGGTGTTGGAATTTATCAACCTCAGGTAGGAAAACATGATGGTAAAAGAGTATTCTCTTAAGTTTATTCAATTATCTAGATATGCCCCTTATATGGTTGCAGATAGTAGGGCCAAGATGAGTAATTTTGTCTCTGGGGTGAACAATAGCATGGTGAATGAGTGCAAAACTGCCATGTTGAATAGTGACGTGGACATAACTAGGCTTCTGACTCATGCTCAGTAGATAGAAGAGCATAAGATGAGGGAAAAGCAGAATAAGATAGCAAGGACAGGTAGTTTCAACTTTGCTCAGCCAAAGTCAGGGAAAGAAAACTGTTCTCAGTCTCGTCCTAGGTCATCAAATCCAGCTTCTTCTTCAGCTTGTACTAGCATCAAAGATAGGACACCAGTCTCTAAGTCTCAGGGCAGTGTTAGTAGCGCCCACACTCATCCTCTTTGCAAGACTTTTGGCAAGCACCATCAGGGTATTTGTAGAGTTGGCAGTGATATCTATTTTGGATATGGCAAGCCAAGCCACAGAATTAGAGAGTGTCCATAGAGAGGTCCGCAGGGTTAGCAGAACTTTTCCATAGCTCAGTTTGGTCTTCCAAATCAGTAGGGTGCCACCTCCAGTGCTACTAGTGGGCAACGCCCAAATAGACTTTATGCTCTTCAATCCTGAGAAGATCAGGGAAATTCTCCTGATATGGTTACTGGTATATTACAGACCTTTCATGTACATATTTATGCTTTGCTAGATCCAGGAGCTTGCTTATCTTTTGTTACTCCTTACATAGCAGTTAATTTTGGATTTAGTTCCAAAATTTTAGCAGGGCCCTTCTCAGTCTCTACCCCAGTGGGTAAAACTATCATAGCCCAATAGGTATACAGGAACTGTCCGATTATGATATCTCAAAAAGTCACTTCAGCAGACTTAGTCAAATTAGAACTGAATTATTTTGATGTCATTCTCGACATGGATTGGCTTTATTCCTACTATTCCACAGTCGACTGTAGAAACAGAAAAGTCCAGTTCTAGTTTCTGAATAAACCCATCCTTGAGTGAAGGGGTAGTACTTCTACTTTCAGGGGTCATCTTGTTTCCTACCTTCGAGCAAGGAAAATGATATCTAAGGGATGTGTCTATCATCTTGTTTATGTTAAGGACTCTAGTTCCGCAACTCCCAGTCTTGAATCAGTTCCAATCATGAATAAATATTCAGATATATTTCCCTATGATTTTCAAGGATTCCTCCCGAAAGAAAAATAGAGTTCAGCATTAACCTTCATCTAGATAATCAACCTATATTTATTCCTCCATACAGAATGGAACCAACGGAACTCCAAGAACTGAAAGAGCAGTTGAAGAATCTCTTAGACAAGGGATTCATCAAACCCAACATATCCCCGTGGGGTGCACCAGTCTTATTCGTGCGCAAGAATGACGGTTCTCTCAAAATGTGCATAGATTACCCTCAACTCAATAAAGTCATGGCAAGAACAAGTATCCACTTCCCAGAATTGATCACTTGTTTGACCAACTTCAGGGTGCCAATTATTTTTCCAAGATAGACCTCAGATCCAGCTATCATCAGCTCAAAGTTAGAGAATGTGACATTCCGAAGATAGCTTTTCGAACTCGGTATGGTCACTTTGAATTCCTAGTCATGTCCTTTGGTCTTACCAATGCCCCAACAATTTTTATGGACTTGATAAATCGTGTGTTCAAGCAGTACTTGGACATGTTCATCATAGTCTTCATAGATGATATCTTTGTCTATTCCATCAGTGAGAGTGATAATGCAGAACATCTCAGAACATACTTCAAACTCTTAGAAATCTGTAGTTATTCACGAAATTCAATAAGTGCAAATTTTGGCTAAGATCAGTAGCATTTATTGGTCATATCATTTCTGATGATGGCATTAGAATTGATCCTCAAAAGATCGAAGCAGTAAGAAACTGGTCTCCTCCTTATCTCTCCATCAAATATCAGGAGTTTCTTGGGTTTGGCTGACTATTATAGATGGTTTGTTGAGGGATTTTTGTCAATTACATCCCTTATATCTATATTAACTCAGAAAAATGTCAAGTTTCAGTGGTCAGATCCTTACAAGAAGAGTTTTAAGGAGTTGAAGACTCGACTCACCTCAGCTTCAGTCTTAGCTCTTCCAGATAGTTCAGATAAGTTCATAGTATACTGTTATGCATCCAGGGTAGGTTTGGGTTGTATACTCATGCATCATGGTAAGGTCATAGCCTATGCCTCCAGCCAGCTTAAACCCCATGAGAAGAATTATCCGACTAATGATCTTAAGTTAGCAACCATAGTTTTTACCTTAAATATTTGGAGGCATTATCTATATGGAGTTCATGTAGATGTCATCACAGATCATAAAAGCCTTCAGTACATATTCTTTTAAAAAGATCTCAGTCTTCATTAGAGAAGGTGGTTAGAGCTCTAGAAAGATTACGACATGAGTGTCCTTTATCATCCGAGAAAGGACAATATAGTGGCCAATGCACTCAGTAGACTTTCTATGGGTATTGTTACTCATGTTGAGGACAGTAAGAAAAAGTTAGCTCAGAAAGTTCATCAGCTTACTATACTAGGTGTCTGCCTAGTTGATTTAGCAGAGGGCAATTTATAGGTTCAGAGTAGTTTAGAATCATCTCTAGTATCCGAGGTAAAAGAAAAGTAAGATAGAGATCCCAGCCAAGTCAAGTTGAAAGAGTCAGTCAAAGATCAAAAAGTAGAGGTTTTATCCCAAGGGGGAGATAGTGTTTTACGCTTTCATGATCGTTTGTGTGTTCTAGATGTAGATGACTTAAGGAAGCAAATTCTTGTAGAAGTGAATGGTGCATGATACTTTATTCACCCAGGGGCCACTAAGATGTACCACGACTTATGGGAGATCTATTAGTAGAGTGGGATAAAGAGAGATATTGCAGATTTTATGGCTAAGTGCTCTATATGTCAACAGGTTAAGATAGAGCATCAGAAGCCTAATGGTCCCATGTAGGAGTTCACCATTCCTACTTAGAAGTGGGAAGAAATGAACATGGACTTTTTGACGGATTTGCCTCGAACTTGTCATCAGCATGATTTAGTTTGGGTCATTGTAGATAGAATGACCAAATCAGCTCATTTCCTTCCAGTTAATACCTCTTATTTAGACGAGGATTATGCCAAACTCTACATCAGGGAGTTGGTCAGATTACATGGTGTTTCGTTATCTATTTTTTCAGACAGAGGTACCTAATTCACCTCTCACTTCTAGAAAGTATTCCAAAAGGGTCTTGGTACCCAAATTTATCTAAGTACAGCCTTTCATCCTCAGACAGATGGTCAAGAAGAAATGACCATTCAAACTTTAGAAGATATGCTAAGAGCATGTGCAATTGATTTCAAGGGAAGTTGGGATGACCACTTACCTTTTATTGAGTTTACATACAACAACAACTATTATTCTAACGTTAAGATGGTTCTATTTGATGCTCTCTATGGTAGGAGATGCAGATCTCGTTGGTTGGTTCGAAGTTAGTGAGTTCATAGTTATTGGGCCTAATTTAGTATTCGATGCCTTAGAAAAGGTTTAGTTTATCAAAGAGAGACTTTGAGCTGCTCAGAGCTGACAAAAGTCATATACTGATGTTTGTAGAAAGTATTTCGAGTTCGAGATTAGTGATTATGTTTATCTAAAGATCTCTCCCAGGAAAGGAGTGAAGAGATTCAGCAAGAAGGGAAAGCTCAGTCCCCGATATATTGGTCCCTTCAAGATTCTCAGTCGCTTTGGTAAGGTAGCTTATGAGCTCGAGTTGCCTTTCGATCTAGCCTCAGTTCATCCAGTCTTCTATGTCTCTTTGACCAAGAAGTGCATAGGTGACCCAGCAGTCATAGTCCCTATTCAGAGCATAGATGTTCAGAATAACCTCTCTTATGAAGAGATTCTAGTCGAGATTCTTGACTATCATACTCATAGATTGAGGAATAAAGAAGTCTTTTTAGTTAAAGCTCTTTGGCAGAATCAGTCTGTTGAGGGAGCTACTTGGGAAGCAGAAGCAGATATGCAAACCAAGTATCCTTACCTCTTCTCTGCAAACTCAAATATAGCTCAAGGTAAAAGTTCTCCTTAATCTTATTTAGTTTCAACACAAACTTGGCATCCAGTTTCATATTCAGAATTCCATTATAAACTTGATATGAAGTACCATTGCATTCATGTATCAGTTCAGTCATATAATAATGCATCAGATATGCATTCTTATTTAAGAACTCAGTCCAACAGAACACTCAGTCATGCATTCATGAATTAGTTATCCATCCATCAGACATGCATGAATTCAGCTTATTAGTCATGCATCAGATATGTATGTTCAGTATGATATGTTCAGCTTATCAGTTATGTCAGTCATGAGATGATACTTCAATCGTTCATGTTTAGTATATGCTTCAGTTGATCTTTTATCCCCTCTCAGTTAGTTCCATTCGAAGATGAATGTTCCCAAGAGAGAGATATTGTAAGATCCCACAAAATCATGCATCTAAGTTTCAGCCTTAAAGCTCTTTAAAAGCTCCAACACTTAGAATAATTTAGCAAAGTGTTCAATACTTAGTCTTATTTCAAGATTCTAAACTTCGCGAATTTATTTGATGACCTTCCTGACCTCCATTTTTTTATTTTCAAGTTGTGTTGCGATGGGGTAAGATTGTAGTACATATTGGGTAAGTTTTAAAATTTTTGGAAAAGCGTAAGGGTACGTTTAGGTGTCCAAAATAGTAGCAAAAGGCGATAAGTCCGCAATGCCCTGGAAATTGTCCTGCACTATGTAGGGCATTGCCTTGCAAGTCCGGCGTACTAAGCATGGAAATACCTTGCTAAGTACCGGACTAAGAAGGGCGGTGCCTCGCTAAGTCTGGCAGACTAGGTAGGGCGGCGCCTAGGGTATCGCGCCAAGCCAGTTTTCTCTACTCCAACTCCATGTCTTGACGGGTATTTTGGTCATTTTCCACCCATATATATACTTTCTAACACGGGATTTACCCCCAATTGAAGAAAAATATACTTTTTTTCTCAAAATCTTCTCAAGAACACATTAGGGTTTTTACTTGGGTATTCAAGTTCAAGCAAATTCCTTCGTTAATCTTCAAGAATATTCCAACTAAGGTATGTTTAGTATTGATTCATGGATTCCTTTCATCCATAAATCTCAAGAACCCTATTTTAAATTATGGACTATGATGTTTATGTTGTGGGTTGTTGATAATCATGTTGTTGATGTTGGATGATTCCCAAGTTGGAATCTTTATGTGTTTTTATGAAACTATGGTAGCATATGAGTTGGAAACATGTAAATTTAGCTGTTTTTGATGTGTAATTTGATAATTACACCTATGCCTAAGTTGTGAATGCAAGGTGTTTGATAAAATGCCTAAGATACTAAAAATCATGTATTATAATTCAAATATGACTTAAATGACAAATGCATGCTTTACCCTTATGAATACAATGACTTCTATGGTATTGTTGTGCATTATGATTGTTGATGGTATTCTCATGGAACTAGATTGATGAACTTATGACATGTTTCTATATGCATTCCCTCCCATGTATAAGATTATGAGAACTATGTGTAGTATAAAATCCCTAACTTATGGTATTATTAATTATGGACTTTAGTCCTATAATCAAGAAGAGTCATGTTATGTCATTTTCCTTATATCGAGTCTTGGGGGTACTTGTACCCAAAAATTTTAGTTGTGTTCCTAAAGCCATGTCATGTTTTCACCATACTCTCAGTCAAGCCATGATCAGTAGACTTCAGTCTGTCTCACGACTTAGGAAATCTCAGAAATCTCATGAACTTAGTCAGTTAACAGAATTCAGTAGTATTCCTTCAATCAATAAAATGTAGTAAACTCAGTCCATGTTTAGTTCAGTTAAGTCATGTTCAGTATTTATTCAGATGGGAGTAGGATTCAGCATCGAGTGAACCCAAGGATGGGAAATCACCTGTCAAATTAGGGTGTGATTCTTAGAAAAAATACTTGCATTCTAGAACAACGTAGCCAGCATAGGTTAAGACATCATCCCTGCTAGTTGAAGGTAGATGAGGTGTCTTAACCTGTCATATTAGGGTCCTACCGTTCTCATTAGAGTACCTTCCAGATTAAGGTACTCGCAGCTTGTTCTTACCAGTGGCGCGGTATTGGCACCTTTTTAATTAGGGCATATATTGGACCCCAACCCAGCTTTAATAACTCATTTGGAATCAAGCCCAACTCGGTGCTAAATACTACTCCCTTACTTAAGCTCAAAATTTTTAGGAAAATCCACCTTAAACAACTCAAAAGTGTGAAATGGAAGCCAATTATGCTTTCTTTGAACTTAAATCAAAGTAGTGTGGATTCATTTCTTAACTTAGGACCAAAATCAACTCTTTTCTTGAAATCTTGGCAGGCTTAACATCAATAACTTTACAACTTTGATAACATGGGGATATCAACACAATTCTTGAAAACACTTCAGGACATATCAAGATTCATTCTTGGACATTAGTGCATGTAAATTCTTAGGAGGTCAAAATATCACAATAAAGTTCAATTCATGACAACAATCTTGAAAACACTTGAAAATATCACATTAATATAGGAATTTGTAACTTATTGCATGAATCATCAATTCAAAACATAAATAAGTAAAAATAATCATGCAATTCAATACTTGAACAATTTATAATCTTGTAACTTCAAAATATAGGCCACTAGACTTGAATTCATCTTGAAAATACGAAATTCCATTTGTAGGGGGGTGCGGATTAGGCGCGGTAAGTTTACTAGATAATAAATACGTATGTATTTATTTTTATATAATGTATTTTGTGAATATTATTGATTGGAATAATTTTCATTTTTATCTTCTTGACTTAAGATGTTTTATTAATTCATATTCTAAATTAGATATTATCATAATTAAATTATCTAGTGTTTTAGGATCCTCGTTAGTATTATGTAACCTTTTGTATTCTAGGTATAAACTGTATAGTTGGGTTTCAATTTCTTTTAATGATTTATTATTTTTCTAAGATGTATCCGTTAATTTATGTAATTGTTAAATTATTTGTAGTAATATTCATTAACTATTTTTCTTCGTTCTTGTGTTTTTTATTTTCATATATTTTATTATAGATTCAATTTTACCGATATTCATATTTTGGGGGGTGATTAAATGGTAGTTGATTAAATGCTTTGCTATAATATTCTTTAGTTTTTTCTCTTAGTTTTTGTAAATCTTCTATATTATTTTTAAGATATTCTAAATATTCTATATCTTTTGTTTTAAAGTTTTCAATTAAATTTGTTTTTATAAGGTTTTCTGTTAATCTTATTTCTTCTATTTCTTGTTTCCAATATTTTAGATATTCGTAGTTTATCATTTTATTCTAAAGTAAATGTATAATAATCTATTCTATTTGTACTATATTTAATATCTTGTTTGAGGTTATTTATGCTACTAGCTATTTCTTCTTGTTCTCTTTTTAATGAATTTTTTAAACTATCTAAACTTTTATCTTTGCTTTTTTCTAGATTTTTTAAGGTTTCGTCTATCCATTTTAATTTTTCTATTAAATTTTCTATTATTTCTCTAATTTATTTTCTATAATTAATTTCTTTATGTAGGTCTTCTTGGTTTGCTCTAATTTTCTTAATATATCCTGATATTTTTAGTCTGTATAATAT
Organism: Capsicum annuum; assembly: GCF_002878395.1. Classification (NCBI taxonomy): domain Eukaryota; kingdom Viridiplantae; phylum Streptophyta; class Magnoliopsida; order Solanales; family Solanaceae; genus Capsicum; species Capsicum annuum. The sequence continues at coordinate 2,132 of NW_025853654.1, read as the reverse complement.
CCATCTGAATCTAAATAATATTGATGTTCATAATATATGTGTAAGTTTTCTATACTGTTAATAATTCTTCCTCTTCATAATCTTGTAATTTTTCCCATATTATTTTCTTTATGTCTATAATTTCTATATCTCTAAGTATACATAAAACAAGTATTTTAATATCATCTATCATTTAGGCTTGATTAAATACTTTTTCATAATATTTTTCAGTTGTTTGTTTTAGTCTAAGTAATTCTTGCATATTTTCATTAAGGAATTCTATATATTTTACATCTTTAGTTTCCATGTATTTGTCTAAATTTGTTTTTATTTGTTTTTCTACTAATTGTATGTTTCTCATATCTTTTTTTCCAAAATTCTAAATATACGTAATTTATCATGGTTGACATGTAGGTTTGGTATATATATGTTTATAAGTGTAATTAGGTATTTGTGGTATGTAATTTATTCTAGTCATATAATATTTACCAAATACTTTTTCTAATATGATTTTTCTTATATCTACTACTTCTATATGCTTAAGTGCATATAAAATAAGTATTTTAAATTTATCTACCATTTCGTCAGATATATAATTATTCATTTTTCATAAAATTATTATTTTCAAAATATTCCCTTCAATCATACACATAACAAAATATGATCATATTAGATTACTATATACTAGATTATTCTTAAATAACATATTCGTTGGTCACTATTAGCATGGTAATCCAGATATTTTTCCCTTAAGCAGCGCCTCAACTCTGGCTGCTCCCCACCACGGCTTCTTGCCTCATTGGTTTCACCTTTAGGATGGCATAGTTCTTAGGAATTTTTTCCGTTTCCACTTTGCTAATAAACTTCTTAACATGCTATTCTTCAAATAATTCTATTATAAAGTAACTAACATGGAACTTATTTTATCATATCATGATTGTTAGGAATTATGAATTTAGCTATTCATAATAGTAAATGAATATACCTGTTCTGGTAGGTTTGATAATTCTAAGTTTTGTTCCTCCTTAGATTTTTCCATTGAAATATACTTGTGTTTTTTTTTATAAATAATCAAATATTTGTTGCAGACAAGAGAAAGAATTTTTTGCTTCAACTCATGAAGGCTTACTTTCATTCTGCCTCCGATGCCTTCTATTTATAATCTGAAATTTTACAAAAGTATCTCTAATTTTACACGTTCCTAAAACTTTTTACAAAAAGTCTTCTACCTAACCTATTTTACTATACAAAAGTCTTTAAAAAGACAAAAACTATTAATGCTTTAGACTAATAATAGTCAAACTATACAATAGCTTCTAATAATTTACGTAAAGAAAATTGTGAAAGTTTGTTACATGTTGCTTTCACAATTTAATATCTTGTCTTTTATCTCCATTATTTTGCTCCGTTGCTTTCTTTTTTGTCGTATCTGCTGTTTTTCTATCTTCTTTTTAGTGTAGCATCACATCTGGAATAAAGTTGTGCTTGCCACTACATCTGCTGCATATGTGTTCTTTATATTTTTGGCCAACTTTTTCACAAAATTGGTCCATAGCTTTTTCTGAAATAATTCTCTTACTGATAGATCTTGTTAACGGTTGTTCTTCTGGTCTGAGGAGTGTTAATCCCCATTTTCGAAGTTCTTCCATGTCATGGTCTCTATTTCAAAGTTCTTCCATGTCATGGTCTCTAACTTCTTTGCAAGTTGAATAAATCAATGTTTGATTCCTTGAATTATATATCCAAACTGGTTTTTTATTTGAATAATTATTAAGTAACTTTGATAATATATTGCTTATTCCAATAACTCTTTTGTTGCAGTAAAATGCTGGTATCTATATTTTTGGTATCTCGGTCTGTGCACATATTTCTTCCAGAATAATATAATCTCTGGTCATACCCATTTTTACTACATTAATAGTCTATTTAATTTCGTCGAATAATATTTCTTCTGGTTCGGAATAAAATCGAACATAGAATAATGTCCGTCGGTAATTCTCTTGTAAGTCATAAATTCTTTGTGAATTTCTGGAATTCTTGATAACTCTTCTCCATCAGTTGTGTAAACCGTAGATAATAATCCATAATAGTAACATGAATTAATAAAATTTGGGCTTGTACCTGGTAAGGCAATAAGTTTATTGTAATTTTGG
>NW_025853653.1:0-1214 GCF_002878395.1 Capsicum annuum | reverse complement strand
AAAACATAATCATATTCATAATTTCAAAACCCCCATTTTGAAAACACGAATTTTTAAAGCCCATGAGATTTTTTAGATAACCCCACGTACCTCGATTACTATGAATATTAGATGCTTCTCGAAGCCTACATTGAGAGGATTCCAAATATGCAATTAGTTCCTAAACCCCCGGTTGAATCTTGAGTTGCTTGAGTTTTTATTTTGAAACCCTAAGGAAAATCCTTGAGCACTTTTGATGAATGAAGGTGTATTTTGGGGTCCTTGGAACTAAATTTCATGTTTTAGGGCTAAGTAATGGTGGAAAAGGACCATTTTGCCCCAAAAACGGAGTGTTTAAGTCGATTGAAACCTTTACGTAGGCGCCGCCCATTCCATTGCCTATGTTTACATAGGCACCACCTAGGTTATTGCCTATGTTTACATAGGCGCCGCCTAGGCTATCGCCTATGCTTTCCAGTGGACATGGGCGATTGGTTAGGCAATGCATATCACTTTGAAAGGCCATAACTTCTTGCTTGGGTGTCGGATTTTAGCAAAATTGGTATAGTTAGAAAGCTAACTCGAAGACCTATCATTTGACACATAGTACGCCCCTAATTCAACATATACAAAGAGTTATGGTTGATGGAAGCTGACACAATTTACAACGTCCACTAAAACTTAGTCGATCGAAATAGTTTCAACTCGTCCTTGAGTTGAAGGACCTCTATGGTCTAAATTCAAGCTTGAATGGATTCAAATGCTACACAAAGAATTAACATACTGTATTGGCATAGGATTTTATGGCTTCGGGATTTATCAATACATCAAAATTATGGTCTATATTATAGCCCAAAATTTGAGGCGTTACACTATAAAATTTCTATATTTTACTATCTAAAGTTGAACCCTAATCAGAATTTAGCTCGTCAGTAACGTTTTTGACAAATTTTGACCATTTCTGTCTAAAGTTCCTTTGGAAAGTCTAGTAGTGTGGTTAGATGAATGGATGATCACAAATATTTCCTCAATCAAGCGGAAATGCACAAGACAATTGAAGGTGGCTCACCTTCACCATCAATCGATAGGTTGAGGATTACAAATCACAATGGAGTATAATATATTCTTGATCAAAATTGGACTGAGATTTAGCAATAGAGCTGACATATTGTAACACTAGTTTATTTCTGTCACAAAAATTGATGAAACTGACAATCCTTTTTGCCTACTGAGTT
>NW_025853652.1:0-1698 GCF_002878395.1 Capsicum annuum | reverse complement strand
GCGCTTAGGGAGCATAGTCACCATTTCTGGACAAAATAGTCCTACCCATCCCTTTAGCCTACTTTACAACCCGGAAAGACCTATTTGATCCTAACCTTAGCATTCTGATATTAGTGGAGCATTACACTAAGGGCAAGCATATGGTCATCAGTTGTAATCTAAGAATTCTTTGTGAGAGTGAGAGCAAGCAAGTTCTTATACCCATATTTCTGAAAAATGCAAAACTATGAGTGATTATGGGTAACATTTTGTGTGAGTGCACATGGTTGATAATTGTTGGGTAGTTTTATATGATTTTTTTTAGCTTAACTTGTGTATACGAATTAACCAACTTAATGAGTCTATGTTGGAGGGTGAGTTGTTTCTAGTAATGATCAAGAAATCTACTCTTTGTTAATAATTGCAGTGTATTTCTTGTAGAAAATTTTGTGTTGCTCTTGTGAATTTTAGTTAGCTGTTCGCATGGATGTACTATTTTGTTCGAGGACAAACAAAGCTTTAAGTGTGGGGTGGTGATGTTGGGCGTATTTATACATCTAAGCACCATAACTTACCCATGTTTTAGCTAAGTTTTGAGGATAAAATACATAATTCTTGTAGTTTTAGTCTATTTTTAGTTAAGTGAGCTGACCTATGTGATTAGCATGCTTTTCAGGTACTAATGAGGAAGATTACAGTACTTTGGGGACCTGTGGACAGCAAAGGAAAACTTCACATAAAAAGAAAAGTAGCTCTTGGACTGAATATGACGCATGGGAACTTTTTCCCGGGCAAACTCAATATTTTTAAATAGTTAAGGATGTAGTAGCAATTTATTAGAGAAGGATGTTATTAAAAGCATGATTGCTGAATTTTTAGTTCATTATTCACATTCTGTATTATTTTGAAAAGAACAGAAAGTGGCTTAGCTTGAGGACAGAGAGAGAGAAACGTGTTTCTCTCTTAATTTTGCTAGTCATCTTCATCACCAAGATCGTTCTAAGTTTTGGTATGATGAATATTTCTATGTTGATTTCTGTTTTATTCATGAGTAGCTAAGTTTATTTGTTAGGGTTATGGAAACCTTGTAGTATACTCTCTATTGCTATGGGTTTTGAATTTATGATGTGTTAATCCACTTATATCATTACTCTCTTCATTCTGATTGAATTCTCATGGTTGTAAACATAGGGAATGCGCCATTATAGTGATAACTTGTTCGATAGAAAAGTTACTATTTTGAAAAGAGAGTGTGACGAGAAAATAGGGTTTCCAACCTCTACTTTACACGTTAATGCCCTAGCAGGATTAACTTCTTGGAGAGTTCGTACAATTTGTTGCACACTTTGGATTCGAAAGAACTAAGGTGAATAAATCCTTAATGGTTGAAAAACACTTGGATTTAGAATTAGAATACGTCTCTCTATAAGTGCATGCATGTATAAAATCCCTATTACTCATAGTTAATAGAGAAGTAGAAGCTACAAGGTGGACATAACCCTAACTTGTCATTCTCTGTGATCAAATATAAATACACATATCATCTCATCGTTACACTGATAATATTATTGTGCACTTAAACCAAACCCCCCTTACCTTTGAACCTTCGATCAACAGTCTAATAATAATCGCAACACTTAGTGATCATAGTATTCCATGTGGGATTCGACATCCAACCCAGTTGGGTTCTATATTTGACAGTGACCGCTTACACTTTCT
>NW_025853651.1:0-4107 GCF_002878395.1 Capsicum annuum | reverse complement strand
GAAAATCAGGACTCTCACACTCATCAAATAAGTTGCATACATAGAATACATACCCACAGGCTTGCCCTTATCATCTAATGCTATCTTACAGTTGATTTACAAAGATCAAACAGGTCTTTCTCAGGCTTGTAATGAGGTTCTGGGGCTACACAAGGACAAATTTTGGGAAAAGTGAGTTAAAGTTCATACTTTACTCTCTTTGACCTTGATTGCTACTCACCAAGACTACTGCTTTTCCAGCTCACTTACAATCTCTATTATTCATCCACCCTTTCTCCATAGACCTAGTTTTTTTTTTAAGTCAGCATTAGCCACCCTCAGCTTATGCTGATGCGGTCAGTTAAGGTGCACAGTATCTAACTAGATTAGGGCCGGATGCGACATTTTATTTCAACTCTAAACCACCCTCATCAAACTGCCAACGTCCTGACAGTAGCCACCCTCAACTTAGGCGTTTTGCTTAAGTTAAGGTGCACAATGTCCAATATTGGACCAGGGCCAAAGTTAGGTGCTAACATCCTAAAGAGAGTTACTCAGAGTCATTGTGAATGAATAAAACTAACATAAGCTCAAAAGAGGTTAAAAAATGGAAAGATCTTTTTGGCGGGTCATTCTTTTCGGCTAAGTGGACTAAAAGTACAAGGAAGCCTGCTATCCTATCTTATTGAATCAATGAAAAAACAATATCAATGAATCGGGCAAGTTTTAAGAGTAACACTATGCAAGAACTATAAAAAACACTCGCACACACAGGCAATGAGTTAACACTTATTCTACCAACTCTTGGGATTTGCACCACATGATCATGTTCACTTTACTTCCACATCCTTATGCCAATCACAGAATCACCAATGGTTGTTCAACATATACTCAGTGAAAAGGGAAAATAGTCATACAAGCATGTTCAGAGTCTTATGCCACATTTATTTATCATCCATATATACAAAAAAGTACTAAAGAATTTTCAAAAGTGAGTTTAAGTATGATATTGAGATTCTTGATCTTATTATTTTGATGGTGTTGAAGTATTTTCAAGAAGCATATTGAGTTGGATATTTTTCTATGATTTTGACTGTTTATATATGAGTTCTAAATTGAGATTCATACCCATTATCACTATTTACAAGATTTTGAGTTTTTGAGAGTTGTTGAAGATAAATTTCATGAGTTTGTTGATATTTTTATGAGCATTGCTAAAATTTCTAGATTTTAATATGATTTACGAATGTTTATGTTATCAAGCATGAATTTTGAGATGTTTTGACATGCGTTTGAAGCATGGGCTTTAATCCCTAAGATTGAGTTTTGATATTTCAAGAAGCTTATATTTTTAGCATGCTTTGATAAGCAAGATTTAATCTTTTGATCCTAAGCTAAGATAAGGAATCCACATTATTCATATAGTTTATGATTTATAGCAAAGAGAAGCATGATTAGTTTTTATTATAAACCCTTATGCTATTTTAAAGTGGATTTCCTAGAAGTTCTGAGCCTAAGTATGGGAGTAGTTTTTGGCACCGAGTTGGATATGATTCTAAGGTCTCATGCCCCAGAACTACGTTCCACCGTAGGATTGAGATTTATGGGCCCGGGGCCGAGATAGTGATCACTAAAGTTAAGGTTCTATTCCGATGGCAAGGGTAGAACGGCTCTCCCTAACATGGGTAAGACGTTGGACTCCATGTCAGCTCATATGGTTTATGTCGGTTAGAAAAAACTCCCAATCCCAAAGTTACAAAGTTCTAAAGTCCCAAAATTCCATAATCTCAAGTCTTTTAATTCCTCAAGTTTTAAAGAAGTCTCCTATTCTCCCCAGGATAAAAGCATGAGTTTTGAGAGTTATTGTTTTGAGATCTCTTCAGTTTGCAAGTTTTGAGAATAAGAGAAGAATACAGATTTTAGAAACTAAGTATAATGACTCACGAGATTTACTCTATATGTTTCATGATTTATGATTTATGAAATTTAAATTTCAGATTTATTTAAGCTATGTGAGTCATTTATATCAGCATGCATGATTTCTATAAAGAGTGATGATATTGTTTAACTATTGCATACACCCCTATATACTCAGTACATCTTCAAAGTACTGATCCACATATATGTATATGTGCTACATTGTCTCATAATGTAGGTACAAGTTGTAGAGCAAAAACCATATTCAATCAGTTCGCAGCTTCCAGTCAGCAGGTGATGAGTCCTTTTAATTCAAGGGCATGAGTTAGTTATACAGTTCGAGAACTATTATAATTTCGTTATTCAGTCGTATTGAGTTGAGATAGTTAGGAGTCATGACCCGGCTACCTATAGTCAGTACTAGTAGAGGCTTCATAGACAGTCAGAAGTGTTAATGTATTTAATTTTAGTTTTGTTTGTAACAACAGGGTTGTAATCTTATAAATTCAGATTTGTATTGATCTAGTTTGGAAAAGTTTTATGTTTTCGCTAATTTTGTTCAGATTTATGTATTTTATTTAGTTGCTTATAAGTATGCCAGTAGAAGGGTTAGCTTGGGATCATTTGTGACCCTAAGCACTGTGTGACATCTCAAAACCTATTTTTGGAGCGTTATGAACTTGGTATCAGGGCACAGAGTTCAAGAGTCCTAGGGGGTATTTGAAGCCGTGTCTAGTAGAGTCTTGCAGAACGGTATGAAAACACCTATACTTTTCTTCGAGAGGCTATAAGGCATTTAGGAAATGTCTCCATTCTTTCAAGTCTCAGATCGTGCCATAAAAAATCCTTTAAAAAGCTTATGCAGATTCCCATCTTACTCTATTCAGGCCATATCTGCCTCATTTTTAAAGTACCAGAAATAGTCAAGATTAATTCTTCACAGATAGTTATGGGGGTTATAAGAAGGCTAGAAAGTATCCCATTAGTGCTTTTGAGTTTCGAAGATTTAAATGCTTTATCATATTTATAAAAATCTTGCACTAAGCCCAAGTCAGATGTGCTTTCAAATTCCTCCTCAGAATCCATAATAATAATCTATACTTCTCTATTTATGTACCGTTCTTGAGGTAACATGATCGGCAAGTTCTAATTTTCTCTCTTGATAATGCTCTAAGACTTGCTAGCAGAAGTTTCAAAAGTTTCACAAAGCGGCTTGAGAGAAGCCTTCTAGTGCATTATAAGTCCATCAAGTTTAAAGTTATGTCCTCTTTTTTATGATTCATTCAACTAAGATAGAGTAAGATATGTATTATTAGATCATCGAATATTGTGTGTCAAGTTTTTATCTCTTGTAATCTTGTTATCATTGTGTGGTTCAAACTAAAAGTCTAGTGACGCCGTGTGGGGCTCTTTCGATTCACTAGCTAGTTGCTTTGTTATTCATCTTATTTTCTTGTTCAAAATACAAAATCAAAGTCTAGTAAAGTCTTGTGGGCCTTTTTTGATTCACTAGCATAGTTGCTTTGTTATTCATCTCATTTTCTTGTTCAAAACATAAAACCAAAGTCTAGTGAAGCCGTGTGAGTCCTATTTTGATTCACTAGCAACTTGTTGTATATTTTGTTGTTCTTGTGTTGGTTGGAACTGGGGGTTTAGAGGTGTAGTGACAAGAAAAGTGGTAAGGGCGATTTATTGAATATATGTATAGCCTAATATTTTTGCATAAGATTGAGTTAGTAATAAAGTGATATGTCCTTGTGTGTTAGTTTAGTAGAAGGTAGAGAAGGAGTTATTAGTTAAGGTGAATTATTGTTTACTTGAAGTATGAAAAGATTTGTTAACGGTGTTTGTTGTGAAAAAATGTATAGGTTATTGATGAAGGTACTTGGTGGATGAGTATTGTTAATTTAGGCTTTCTTGAAGTTACAAAAAGGGAGTTTAGTTGAAACTTATAGAGCTATGAAAGAAGTTAAATGTATAGATGGGTGAATAGTAATGATGTGAAGAAGGAGGATGTGTTGATGGATTGTAAATAAAATAGTCCATATGATTATGATTGATTATTATTGTTATGAAGTTTTAGCTGACTAGTGTTTTTAGATGTTTGGCATGTAATGTAAGAATATTGTGTGAAGTTATGGTTCATCGTAGCTAGAACTAGACACTAAGTTTGAATAGTAGATGGAGATCAAGGTGGGTATAATAATTGAT
>NW_025853650.1:0-1362 GCF_002878395.1 Capsicum annuum | reverse complement strand
CCTTTAGAGTATAGTTCTTCATACAGAATAGAGTTTAATTATGTAGTGATGTCTCTTTTATGTTGAGAGTTGTGGCTATAAATTTTGACGTGGATTTATGTCTGTAAGTCAAGTAGGGTGAATTTGATCTACAAGGAAGATGAAGGATTAAAGTAGTTCCCAAATTTTCTTGTAGGGTCAAATTTTAAGTAAGAATCATGATCAATCAATTCCTGTTCAAGTATTATCCTCCTACTTTAATATTTGAGAGTATCCTGCTAATGTCGTACATCACCTGTTCAAGTCATTCCTATGCCTATGGTTTGAGTACTCCATGGACTTATGTTTATAATCTGACCTCTAAACTAGAAGCAATTATGTCTCTCAGTAATCCATTCTTTCATGTATGCAAGCAATATGTTATGTTGTTCATGATCCATAAAAATTTATGTCTCTCAGCATGCTTGGTCCTAATGAAATATGTTTCTATAAGTCATCGAATCATTCTATGTTGGGTTTAGCCAAAGTTATAAAGTTTATGCAAAATCAGGGCAAATCTCAATTCCTTAAATGAGGAGCAATTGCTTCAAGCAACAATCTTTGTCTTAGTTATAATGTAACACCCTGTAGCATTATCAACTCAATACCACTCTTGGTTGCATGTATTGAGAGCTGACAACCTAAAAAATTTCTAATTGTTAAAAGACTTAGTCATATTTATGAGCTCTTCACTTCCATGATTTTCAAATTTATCTTCCCAGCTTGGAGACGTAGATTATTGAGTTGATTCATGATCAAGGTTGAAAAGGGGGTGTCTCATGGAAATTTTGTATTTTTCAGATAATGTTTGAGGCTTGATTGGGTGATCAAAATATTGGGCCAACACAATGTTGATGCGTCATCCCAGGAATCGCGTTGGTGGGGAATGATGCAGTGCATTGCTTAACGCATTGGGTGCCCAGTTCGTCTTACTGATTTTTGAGTCCAAGAGGGTAATTCAGTCTCTTTCCCTTATTTTATCTTGATTTGTGCACCAATGTTTTCGCACTATGTTCTATCCTAAGAATTCATGCTATATTGTGTTTCTTCTGAACGACTCTATACTTATGATCCAGACACTTGATAGATGAAGCACTTCATGTCTATTTTGTCGTATCTTCATTTCATGTCCCTTCTTAAGTAGTAGAATAAGTATAATTTATGGTCTAATAGTGTTACTTTTCATTCATGACCCTCCGTATGATAGTATGGTAGTAGCTGTGTAAGCATGGTGATGTATTAGGAAGGGGAGTAGATGTTCTTGAAAGTAAAAAATTTGATGTGAATTCTCGATCTAAGGTTATAGGTGAAAAGGAAAAAAGAGAGGAACTTTTGTTGCGTGAA
>NW_025853649.1:0-5352 GCF_002878395.1 Capsicum annuum | reverse complement strand
ATTAAGGATACGGTACACTGAAAACTACATGGGAACTCTTCAGATTCCTTTGCTCAGACCACAGTCCACCACCTCTACCACTATTTCTCTGACTCCTCCCAAGTTTGAATATTAGGACTTCTTGCTCTACCTATTTCTCGACCTCTTCTTATTCTCTCATACTAATAGGATCAGATTGGTATAATTGAGATTTCACTATCTAGGTCAACAAATGAATAGAGTATCAAAACTCGGCGTTGGTAAAATCTCCTTGAGGTGATTGAGTATGAGTGTCACCCTTTGAGGTAGGGTCAGTGGAGACGCTTGACCATGTATGTACCCTATAAGTTAGAAGAGATCTGTCCACATCATTTTAGAGTAAGACAGATGAGTTTCCATGAGCTTCAGATCATCGGAAGGGCATGATCTGAAAGGCGAACAAAAAATATTTTGGAAGACCTCAAGACACTAGACTCTATAGCCCAAAAGTAGAACAACAAGAAAGTGAAAAATTCCTAGATATCTCGTAGCCTATCCCTTATAAGTATGGCATGCTACATACCCATAAAAAAAACTTTACTCAGCGTCGCTTTGTGGATACCTCGTGACAATGAAACCTATGCTCTGATACCAATCTGATAAGACCCAAACCAGCTACTTGTCATGTTGGGCATCTAAAGTCCAACAAATATTGGAAAATACCCCCTATACCAATATACAACTCTTGTCGAAGGAATTCTAAACATATAATGACATAGAGTATTACAATTTCAATGACTTCAGGATAAGTCTAGAATAGAGACCAACCCAACCAAGCCATATTGTCCAAACCAAACCTAACTATAATATACCTAAGTCCAAGTTGTTCTTACAAATGCTCTAATCAATGTCATAAAATATCTAGTTGGGACCTGCCCCCGACCCTAGCCAAAAATAAATGTCAAGAGAATAGTTAGAGCATAAGAGAAACCATAACATGAAATGCGCCTTTCAAAGAATGGAAGCTCACCACTCAGTCTATCTAAAAGTTGTCCCCGAGTCCAAGCCACTGAGTAGTAGGAATGGTAGTATGGTCAGTTCTTACATCATGTGGGGATACAACGCCTGAAGATGGTTAGTGTGATAAATGCGAGCATGTACTCAGGAAAAAAGATAAAATAATGCCATTATACAAAACCAAAGTAAACAATTATATGTAATCACATACATATAAATATACACACCTTGCCAGGAAAGGGTATCGGGTTTAGCATGCATTTAAAACCTTAACCTGAGTTGTGTAGCATTACGATCATAACCCACCCATGGATTCTATGGGTATAGTGTTACCCCCAGAACGGTCCCCAATGTGTGTAGTCGCATGAACCAGAGATATCATAGGGGTCAGAGATTCCCATGTACCCTTTGCCTTCCATGATACATATATACAAGTATAAACTTAGGGAAGTCCCGTGTACCATACAAGTATCTTGTCACCATGACCAACCCTCATGTTGGCAAACATGAGTTTCAAGTGTTCGTCCATCGTACTCACACCTTCACAATTAGCTATCACAAGTTGCCATTACTGTCTAATTAAAACCTATAACTAATAATCAAACAAGCAATCCCAAAATTTAATTACCAAGGCATTATGATGTGGTATCTTCATACCAACTATAGCTTGCAAATAATATCATTATCCAATAATTAGGGGATTCCCATGTACCCCACATGATTTCCAATTAAACCAAAAACATTTCCACCAAACTAATTTAAGTTCCTTTACCATACATTAAAATGCAAAGATTTTAATAAAAGTCAAACTATGTGACAAAATCATTCTCATTGGCATTTTATCAAACATGTAGAGGGCATGTAGTTTCCAAAACCAAAATTAAGCAAGATTTTTTGTGTTAAGGTAGAGGAGGATCCTCAAGGTTTTCTAGATTAGATGAAATGATTTTTTGTGTTATGCATGCCGCTAATGTGGAAGGCATCGAGTTTACCGCCTATCAGCTAAAAGATATGGCGTACCAATGGTATGAGGATTGGGATGAAGCAAGGGGTGATGATGTTGAATCATTTTTATGGGAGGATTTTTCTAATACTTTTCTCGACCACTTCTTCCTCAAGTGTTAATGGAAGCAAGGCAGAAAAGTTTGTTAATCTGAAGCAAGGTAAGATGTCATTCAAGGATTATGCTTTTTTAGTTTTACCTGTTATCTCAGTATGCTTCAGAGTTAGTTTCTAGCATAAGGGCTAGAATAAAGAAGTTATCTTCTAATTTATCCTTAGACTTAATTTTAGAGAGTAGGGCTGCTTTGTTGAATAAGTACATAAATATCTCCAGGTTGGTGGTATACATGCAGCGGGTTAGAAAAGAGAAGAAAAAGCAAGGTGAATATAGAGAGGGTGGGAAAAGAAGTTTAGATTTTCTGAGTAGGGTGGTGGGCAATAGTTAAGTGGCAGGGATAGTGGAAAGTGGCCAAAGAAATAGTAGGGCAATTTGTGGTCTTACTCGACCGTTAGTGCTTCCTACCCAAACTCATCGAGTAATAGGAGTCTATATGGTGGTGATAACTTTAGGGTACGGAGTGCCCGATCTCATGCTAGTGGGGTTCAGTCAACTCTATTATACCTTTTTAGTATATTTTATGGTCATTTTCATTGGGGTTTCTATGATGAGGGGAATGATAGGTGCTATAACTATGGTCAGCCAGGACATATGCTTAGGAATTTTCCTATTTGTAAGGTTGCTTGGGGGTAAACAAGGTTCCAGTTGCCTCTTCTTTAGCTCTAACACCAAAAGATGCACCATCTGGCTCTGGCACTAGTTGGAACCATCTCTATGCTCTCATTACCTGATAGGAATTCAAGGTCGTGACTGGTATGTTGAAACTCTTTTCCTATGATGTGTATTGTTTACTTGATCTGGGTTCCATAGTCTCTTATGTGACCCCATTTGTGGTTGAGCATTTTAGTTTTGGTCTCAAGTGTGTTTCAGACTTTTTTTTCGATTTCTACCTTGGTAGGTAACTTTGTGATTGCTAGAAAAGTCTATAGTGGGTGTGTGATATCTATTGGCAGCAAAGAAATTATGGTGGATCTATTTAAATTAGATATGGTAGATTTTAATGACATATTGGGGATGGATTAGTTAAACTCGTGCTATGTATCTCAAAATTGTCAAGACCCGTAAGGTTGTCTTTAATTCCTAAATGAGTTGGTTATTGAGTGGGAGGGTGGTTCCATAGCTCCTAAGAGGAAGTCAATATGATATCTTAGAGCTTATAGATTAATCTCTAAGGGGTGTCTCTATTATTTAGTTTGGTTTAAAGATTCTAACTCGGAGGGTCCTTCTTTGCATTACATCTCTGTGGTGAATAAATTTCCTGAGGTCTTCTCTGATGACCTTCCTAGTTTTCCTCCTAATAGAGAAATTGAGTTTGGGATTGATCTTGTTCTAGACACTCGTCCAAGTCTTATTTCTCCATATAAAATGGCTTCGACTGAGTTGAAAGACCTTAAGAAGCAGCTAAAAGATCTTTTAGATAAGGGTTTCATCCATCCTAGTGTGTCCATATGGGGTGCACCGGTGTTGTTCGTGCAAAATAAAGATGGTTCCTTTCAGATGTGTATTGATTACCATCAATTAAATAAGGTGGCGGTAAAGAATAAGTACCCTCTTCTGAAGATAGATAATTTGTTTGATCAATTACAAGGTGCTAAGAATTTCTCAAAGATTGATCTTCGATCCGAGTATCATTAGTTAATGATTAAGGAGTGTATATCTCCTAGACTGCCCTCCATACTCGATATGGGCATTTTGTGTTTTTGGTTATGTCTTTTGGGTTGACTATGGCCCCGGCGGCGTTTATGGATTAGATGAATAGGGTCTTCCATCAATTTCCTGATTTATTAGTCATTGTGTTCATAGATGATATTCTGATGTACTCTAAGAGTAACATGGTGTAATACCCCATAAAAATCTTAAATCATTTCAGCTCTTAGTTTCATGTTTAGGGGGGTCCAAAACTTGACAATTTTGTAAGTATTGAGAACTTAGTCATTTCCAAGATATCTAGACTTCGATGATTTTATTTTGACTTTCCCAACCTTAGAAGGTTGATTTTTAAGTTAATTCATGATTAGGGTTGTACAAAGTACATCTGGGGTGAGTTTTAAAATTTTCCAATGAGCTTCAGGGTATGTTTAGAACACCAAAATAGAAGCAACACCGAGATGATCCTACGACGACCGCTTCAGTACACTACACTAGAGCCCACAGCTCCCCCTCTAGTACACCGCACTAGGGCCCATAAACTACCCTTTCTCTCCCATCCAGCTTTTTTTCCTTATTAATTAAGGGCATTTGGATCAGTTCCCTCTATCTAAATCAGTCTATAACATAAGATTAAGCTACTAAGGAGCATTATTTGCCATTTTATTCATAAAAACTCTCAAGAAATCCATCTCCCACCTCAAGAACAAACCCTAAACCATTTGTAATCAATCAAGGAATTTAAGATCCAAATCTCAAG
Source organism: Capsicum annuum (assembly GCF_002878395.1). Lineage (NCBI taxonomy): Eukaryota > Viridiplantae > Streptophyta > Magnoliopsida > Solanales > Solanaceae > Capsicum > Capsicum annuum. Next base: position 850 of record NW_025853649.1, on the reverse strand, counting down.
AAATTTCCAAGAATCTTCACAAATTCATCTAGTGAGGTATGTGTGATGTTCATCCATGGGTTCCTTTCACCCATGGAGTCTAAGAATCTATTATTATTTGTTTTAAATGATGAGTATTCATGTTTAAATTGAAATATCTCCATAATTTCATGTTAGTTCAATTATAAGTTATGTTTATAAGTGTTTTCAGGTGGGATGAGCCATTATATGTTTTAAATGTTGTAATCTTCACGTTAAATCCCTAAGTTAAGATTTTAGTCTTGTAAACATGTTATTCTCACATGCTTTATCCATTTCCATGCTTAAGTTCACGACTCTCATGTGTTTGATGGAATGCCAAAGTGATGGATTTTGAACAATGATCTACTACTATTATTTTAAAGCTTTCAAATGGTACTATTGTTAATTCATTCAATATTGGTGGGTTATGAACACCCGATACCTATGTTATTTACAAAAATTCAGATTTTTTAGTATTCAGACAGTTAATTCATGAATCTTATCAGTATACTCAGATATCCATATTCATGATGAGCATTATCAGTTTATATGTTCATAATTACCTCCGAATTTGTATGTACTGTTATTTTTAGAATACCGTGACCTGAGCTTATCAGTTATTAGTTATCAGTGCAAGCACCATTTAGTATCTCTATTTTTCAGTTGGGAGTAGGATTTAGCATCGAGTAGGAAGTGTGGGTCCAGCGCATCCTACTTCCCCAGAAACTATGTGCCACTGTAGGATTAGGGGCGTTGACAGATAGTTTTTCCCTTTGCCTAATATAGGAGCAGTTTAGTGATCACTCTATTTTATTTCAGGTTCTATTCTGATGGCAAGGATAGAATAACC
>NW_025853648.1:0-1914 GCF_002878395.1 Capsicum annuum | reverse complement strand
AGAGCAGCAACAGAAGAAGAAGGAAGAAGGGAAAAAAAAGGATGAAGAAACTCACCTGTTGGTACTTGGTCGCAGCTTCAATGGAGAAAGAGTAGTAGCAGTGCAGCTTCAGTGGAGAAATGAAGAAGAGAAGCAGGTAAAAAAAAAATCCTAAAATTTTTAATCGGTCTTTCCTTAAACTTCTAACCATTTTTTTTAATTTAAAAATTGCCCACAAAAAAAAATTCACTTCCAACCCTTTTTTTAATTTAAAAATTGCCCAAGAATAAAAAAAAAATCCATATGAGATCACATCGCATCGCATTGCGTCACACAACAGGGCTTGATGCACCCGCAATTCTCAGATTGCACCGCATCAAAGATGCGACTCGCTGGGAGCCCGCATCGCATCGCATCAGCGCATAATGCGATGATGCAACGCATCGCTGAACACTGGTTGGGAGAAAAAGTAGAAGAGGAGAGGATTGTTGAGAAGGTAATGGTGACACTCCCAGAGAATTTCGAAGCAAAAATCTCCTCAATAAAAGATACTTGGGATATGCCTTATGTCACGTTGAATGAACTATCCAATGCTCTTCAAGTTGTGAAGCAAAGAAAAGCTTTTAGAGAGGAAGAGAGTTCAAATGAAGTTGCTCTTGAGGTTGCTCAAAAGTCTAAAGCCCTCAGTTTGATGGTGAATTAAAAGGGCAATTAAATAGAAGACATTGCAAGGAGAAGGAGCAATATAACAACAAAGGGAGATATAGAAGATTGAAGTATTCACCTTGTCCCTATTGTAAAAAAACAAATCATACAGAGAAGTTTTATTGGTACAGACCTGGAGTTCAATGCAAGGTCTGTAAACAGTTTGGTCATGTGGATAAGGTTTGCAAAACAAATCAAGCCCGGCCAGCTCAAGCACAGCCAGCTCAAGTTGCTGAAAATGTTGAAAATCCTAAAGAAAAGTTGTTTGTTGCTTTTATTATTGGAAAATCAATATAGCATCTCAAGATCATGATGTGTGGCTTGTTGATAGTGGATGTACACATCATATGACAGCTAACTTGAATAACTTTGAACGCTTAGACAAAAACTATTTTTCTTAAGTCAGAGTTGGAGATGACAGACTCATAGATGCAAAGGGCAAAGGAGCAGTTGTTGTTCAAACTCCCTCAAGTATAAAGCTTATCTCTGATGTATTATTTGTTCCTGAAATTAGCCAAAATCTTCTCAGTGTTGGTCAGTTCCTTGATAACAATTATGCCCTGTTATTTAAAAATAAAGCATGTGAAATCATGGATCCAACTGGTATAAAATTGCTCACGGTCAAAATGCTCAATAAAAGCTTTCCTCTTGATTGGAAACATACTGAGATGGGAGTTTATGTCGACATACAAGATGACAATTATGTCTGGCATAAAAGGCTTGGCCACATCAATTTTAAGTCTTTAAAAATGATGCAAAATAAGGAACTTGTGACAGGTTTGCCTTCCATAAATGAAAACTCTAATATATGTGGAGTGTGTCAAATTGGGAAGCTAAGTCAACCACCATTTCCTATGAATCAAGCCTAGCGAGCTACTACAAAGCTCGCACTAACACACACTGATGTGTGTGGACCTATGAGCACTCCTTATAATGGCAGCAAATACTTTCTTTTATTCATTGATGACCTTACAAAGTTTTGTTGGGTTTATATTTTGAAGCAAAAATCTGAAGTATTTGCCGCGTTTCAAAAATTTAAAGCAACTGTTGAAAACCAATGTGGCTCTTTGATAAAAATTTTACGGTTTGATAATGGGATTGAGTTCACTTCCAATCAATTTAAGGATTTCCTTCAGAAAGCGGGAATTTATCATCAACTTACTGTTACTTACACACCACAACAAAATGGTGTAAGTGAAAGGAAAAATAGGTCCATTACGAATATGACTA
>NW_025853647.1:0-1535 GCF_002878395.1 Capsicum annuum | reverse complement strand
GGTTCTTCTTTCATGGTAGGAAGTCAAAGCACACCATATCCAGGAAGCTCTCAGCAAGAGTGGTAGTTACAATAACAAGGGAAATTCTATTATAAAAGGGAAGAAATCTGGACAATTTTGTTCCTACTGCAAAATGACTAATCACACTATGGAAAATTACTACAGGCTCATAGGATTTCCAGCTGATTTTAAATTTACCAAAGGAAGAAAGATTCAAGGACCTGTCAAGGGAAATTCAGTAGTTGCTGCTCATGTGACAGAGGAAAGGGAAACCAACTATGGAACTAAAAGCAATTTGCACAACAATTGTCTCCTGAACAGTTCAATCTACTTGTGACTCTTCTCAATCAAAACAAAGTTGCCCAGTCCACTGTTCCAGAGGTGAATGCAAACAATGCATCTGGTATAACTCTAGCTACTCTAAGCAATTCTTATGCAGCCTTTAAAGCTAATTCTAGCTCCTGGATCATAGATTCCGGAGCTTCTGATCACATGTACTTTAATCCCAGTTCATTTTTATCCCTACTTCCTTTACCTGTTTCAATTATGGTTAAGTTGTCTGATTTTTCTATTGTGAAGGTAACACATGCAGGTAGAATAACCATTTCTGAAGGTCTCATTCTAGAACATGTTCTACATGTTCCAAGTTTCAAATATAATCTACTTTCTATTCATAAGCTATGCATCAGTTTCAGTGCTTCATTCTATTCACTCCTTTTGGATGCATTTTGCAGGGCTCTCATAAAGAGGCCTCAAGTTTTGGGTGAAGCAAAAGGGGGACTCTATCTGTTGGAACCTAGTGGAAACCTAGCTAGGAATTTATCTTCAGTTTCTGCATTTTCTTTTTCCAAAAATGATGAATCTAGTGCTGTTTCAGCTAAGTCTTTTCCTATTTCTGCAAAATCAGAATCTGATGTAAACTTATGGCATGTAAGACTTGGGCATTTGCCCTTTCAAGCAATGAAACATATCAGATCACTTTCTTTTCCTAATTTATCTCATTGCCCTTGTGCTATATGTCCTTTGGCTAGGCAATCTAGGAATCTTTTTCCAATCAGTCTCATTAAATCGAAACAAATGTTTGAGCTTATTCATGTTGATACGTGGGGTCCTTTTAAAACACCTACCTATAATGGATATTTTCCTCACTATTGTGGATGACTATAGTAGAAGTACTTGAACTTTTCTTCTTAGTACTAAAGGAAATGCTTTCACCACTTTAAAATACTTCCTGAACATGGTTGAAAGGCAATTCAATGCCAAAGTTAAGGTTATCCGATCAGATAATGCAATGGAACTGGAAAAAGGGACTGTTTCTTCTATGTTTCTGAATTCCCAAGGAATTTTGCATCAAACATCTTATGTTGCTACCCCTCAACAAAATGGTGTTGTTGAGAGAAAACACAGACATTTATTGGAGATAGCAAGAGCTTTACTATTTCACTCCAAGGTGCCTATGTCCTATTGGGGTGAAGGCATTCTCACAACTACCTTTCTCATTAACAGATTCCCCTCAAAGGTACTTCATAAAAAAA
>NW_025853646.1:0-3208 GCF_002878395.1 Capsicum annuum | reverse complement strand
GTAGCCAACTCCGGCAGAGTCGACGGTGGAAGCCGAAACCGCCACAAATCAAGCTCAAATTCACCCAAAGACGAATCAAAAACGTTATCCCCTAACATTACAATCTTAGTAACACCCGGATAGATCTCAACTGTATGAGCCCTAATATTATTCCCAGCGTCATCGGTTGGGATAACGAAACGCAATGAATCCGTGTTTTATGTTTGCTTTAATTTGGAATCATCATAAAGTTTGGTTACTTCATTGATTATAATCTTAATCATATGGTGTCTGTGATGATAAATGTTAAGGCTTGTTTCTCAAACATTCGCAGTGGCCGCCTAAGAGTTAATGCTGCTTTTATCCTTCCTTGGATGTCTGAGACACCATCTTTTGGTCTGACCATTTATCATATTTTGCTACTTTTGCTTTTGAAACAGTGGGTATTTTCGCCAGTTTGTTGTAATGTAGAAAATAAATGTATATTTTGTTTAATTTTAGCATGTATTTTTATAGAAATTTTGCTGTGGTGTGTGTTTTGCTTTTGAAACTGTCAATTTTAAGGCTTTGTATGGCATAAGATCATTGCATTTGATGTAAATTCACCCTTTGCATATGAAATAGAGGATTTTGGACTAGAAAGTCTGTCCCTTTAGCAATGAAAGAGTTGTTTTAGGGATGAACAAGTCCATGATAATTGAATTCTTTCATCTCTTTGTCATCATCGCAGTGTTTGTGTTTTGCTGACCATTATCTGATGGTACAATTTTGATTGTCTTGAAGGAAATTGCTTTGATTTCCTATCTTTTTGCTATATTTTTTTGTAATGCCGATGTTGATAGATCCTAAGGCTTGTTTCTTAAAACATTCACTGTGTCCGCATAAGTGTTTTCGCCTTTGTCGGGCTTGAGAGTAATGTGCTGCTTCTATCCTCCTTGGATGTCTGAGGCTTTTTAACTAAGTTTATTTTTAGCTAAGTTAGATTTTGTTCTTGCTTGATGATGTATTTATGTGTAATCCTCTTATATCTAGTGTTCATTTGTTTTACCTTTCCGAGGTAGGTTAAGGTCAGCTGTTGCTCTGACATGAGTGTGCCTTAATGTTTTTGCTTATTTCTCTGTTTTTTCCTTGATGAACCTTTCCAAGGTAGTAAGGTCAGCTCTTGCTCTGAGATGAGTGTGCCTTAATGTTTCGCTTATTTTCTCTGTTTCTGAGCTCTGCATTCAATCAGAAAGCCTGCGCCCAGATGTGTTTCCCTTTGTCTAGAAGTCTAGGCATTCGAACACTACATCTATTTGGAGTTACTTCGTAGCTGAGAGGCTTGGTTTTACTTATCAGTGATGTCCATAATTATGTCATCCTCTGTAATTTGATTATCAACTTTGAAAATAATGTAATATAACTTCATCAATTTATGCAGGAGCACTGGAATTTGTGTTTTCAGAATACAAGCCAAAATCTTAGACCTTTTCTGAGTAAGCTCATATATAGTTTAAGCAAATATTGCATTGTATTCCGTGCTAGCTGGTTTTTTAACCACATTTTGTGATTGACCTAAACGAGAGTTATACTTTTTAGTCTTCTCCTTCAATTGAAGTTTTTAATTCTGTGCATGAAGGAATTCATTCTAAATGATGAGTAATTCAAGTACACCATGGATTAGCATCCAAATGAAGCTTCTTTGTCATAGTTACTCTGATAGATGACCTCTATTAGCATTATGTTATCACAACTTCTTATCTAAGAATTTCTTTCACTCGGTGTTTTCTATGCTTCATTTAGTCAGGTTCTTGTTTCTGCTATGTATTATCTTTTAGGGGTTTTCTTTCGTTGATGAATGGTCTATACAAGAACCGTACTTCTTGTTTTATACGATATGTATTTTCTTTAGGAGTCCTAGTACTTCTACTTTTCTCTTTCAATTAAATTTGCTTAATTTGTCCATGAAGTAATTCATCCTAAATGATGAGTAATTCAAGTGAGCCGTGGATTAACATCCAAATGAAGCTTTTTGTCATAGTTACTCTGATGGATGACCTCTATTAGCACCATGTTATCATAACTACTTATCTTAAGAAGTTGTTTCTCTATGTGATTTTTATGCTTCATTTTGTTAAGTTCTTGTTTCTGCTATGTATTATCGTAGTGCTCTCTTTCATTGATGAATGTTCTATACAAGAAGTCATACTTCTTGTTTTATAGTATGTATTATCTTGAGTCTTCATAAATGCTATTCTCCTTCAATTGAATTTATTTACCCTGTGCATGAAGTATTTCACTCTAAATGATGAGTAATACTATTAAGCCATGGATTAAATTCCAAATGAAACTTTTTTGTCATAGTTACTCTGATAGATGAGACCTATTAGCCTATGTTATGCTTGCTGCTATGCATTATCCTAGATGTTTTGCTTTACTGCTTGTTGCTGATCCTTTGATTTAATGGTACTAGCATATTCCTCCCAAAATTTGCTAATATGCATGGTTTCCTAGTTGAAAGGATCGTAGTATTGTTTTGGTATGAGAACAGTTGCATGTTAAATTAAAATGCAAACAAGGCAACTTTGCCGAGGGGTTTTGTATTTGTTGATCCCCTCTTTTTCCCTGTTGCCAATATTTTTATGATTGGACAAGCTTGGAACAATTTTAGTTGATGAACTAATATATGTTTCCCACCAGCTGGTTTCTATCTTGGCTACATTCTCCTTCTCTTTTGATTGGACACTTTTTGTACAATCCGTATATGTAGCTTATTTTTCAGAAGTTTCTTTTCTGATCGTCTTAGTACTCAGTTGATCACATTTCTTTTTTAATCCCTTCTTTCAATAGTCTCTATGATTTCTTTTGTAATCTTTGTTTTTAAGAATATTACGTAAGTCTTTCCTGCCCCCCTCCCCATTCTTGTTTTCAAGATTGCCAAGAGAGTTGCAGTTCCCTTTTACACACTTTTTCTGGGTTTGTTTGTTGTTTTCTCTTGTTGTAGGATGGGTAAGAAACCTCTCTACTGTTTTGTATGAATTATGTCCCACGGCGTTATGGCTTCGGTCTAGGGATAAGTGTGCAACAACTGCTGTGTTAGAGATGCGTGTCACAAGGTCGAATTATGGCTTTTGTCTAGGGATAGGAGTGCAACCATTGATGTGTCAGGTGTATGTCACGAGTTCGAATTGTGGCTTTGGTCCGGAGATAAGAGTGCAACAATGACTCTGTCGGGTGCGTGCCACAGGGT
>NW_025853645.1:0-1884 GCF_002878395.1 Capsicum annuum | reverse complement strand
GAATTGAGAGTCTAATAGCATGGTTTTCATATGTTTTCTTGAGAAATCGCAGCTAGGTCTATACCTCATGATTTTAATCCTTGAGAAATTAATAGTTGAAATGTTTGAGATATTGAAGTATATGAGTATGTTGAGATTTTGAGACAAATTGCTGCAATTTCCAGATTTCTACATGAGTTATGAATCTATATGCTATTATTATGCTTTAGATGAGTTTTAACTTGAGATTTAATTATGGGTTATTGATCCTTATTTGAGATTTGCAATTTAATGAACTCTTATGCTATAAGCACCCATGATTTGAGTATTCTGAGATTATTGAGAAATGTTTTGACCTAATGGTCATGGAGTTTTGAAATCCACTTCACTACATGAGATTAAAGATTTGATTATTAGGTTCTTGATAAACCATTATATTATTTTAAAGTGGATTTCCATGATATGAGCGAGATAAACTAAATGGAGTAGTATTTAGCACCGAATTGGTTAAGTTACTATAGTTTCTTACCCCAGAACTACGTGCCACCGAAGGTTTGAGATTTTGGGCCTAAGACCGAGATATCGGGCCCAAGGTTGAGATAAGTGTTCACTAAATTAAGGTTATACTCCCTAGAAAAAGTATGACGCTCCTCCCCAACGTGGGGTCTCTTCCTTAGGAGGAAAAAACGTTAGACTCCATGTAGCGCGCATGGTTTATATCGGTTAAGAGAACCTCTCTTGATACAAGTTATTTTCCTAATAGTAAAGTTGCAAATTTGCTCCTTAAGACTAAAGTATTTTTCCTTGATATAAGTATTTTCTCTAAAGCTATGAGATAAGTTAGCTCCCTAAACTAGAGTATATGATTTCCCTAAAGCTTGAAATGAGATATTTTCCTAAAGTGAATGAAATGCCTTCAAGTATGTTTCAAAGTTAAAACTATGATGACTCACGAGATTTGTGTTACATGCTCCATTCTACATGATTCATGAGCTTTACATTTTATAGTTATTCAAGCCAAGTGAGTCATTACTTATTGCATGTCTAATTTGATTAAAGAGTTTGATGTTGTTTTATAAATGCATGCACACCCTTTATGGGTGCAACACAATCGAAGACTCAAACACCAACACTAAATATCATGGCACGAAGTCTATGATCTGCATAGCACTTCTACCTACATTGAGCTGCTCGAAGTTTATCCTTAATGACCTAAACTTTATCCAAGGACTCGTAAAGCAAGTCTATACATCGAGATCTAATCTAAAAAACCTCAAATAAACTAACTGTAGAGTGACAACACGTACCATACAAAAGAGCCATCTCATTACTGGAATGGTGGATATTATTAAATATGAGCTCCAATAAAAATAGATATTGCTCCCACTAACTTCCAAAGTCCATAACACAAGCACGGAGCATATCCTCCAAAACCTGAATAGTTCGCTCTAACTGATCATTGGCCTTGGGTTGAAAAGTTATGCTAAGATCAACTTAGGTACCCAACTCCTCTTGAGAAATCTTTCAAAAGTGAGATATGAACACTGAACTTGTATCTGAAATGATAGACAATAAAGACAAATTTTTTCACAAATATAGTATGGACCAACCTCTTAGCAATGGATGAAACCTGAACATGAATAAAATGATCATATTTTGTCAAATAATCCACGATGATCCAAATACTATCAGAATCATAAAAATCAAAAGGTAACCCTGTCATAAAGTCCATAATGATTCATTCTCATTTCCACTGGGGAATGTTAGCCTCTTAAGTAAACCACTAGGCCTTATATATTCAATGAGCTATAAAATCCGGTACATCCTTCCTTATACCACCCCACTAGTAGTATTGTCTCAAATCATGATACATCTAAGTCACTCTTAAATTAATAGAACCTAGAA
>NW_025853644.1:0-2771 GCF_002878395.1 Capsicum annuum | reverse complement strand
CGAAAGACTCACAACCCCATTTGGTTTGATGAGGTGCAACCAAGACTTAGGCTTGACAAAGGTGCAGAGGTAGCAGAGGACCCTCTGGTTACAGATGCAGGAGTAGCACGTCATATAGATATACAAGATTCTTCAGCACAAGCAGCTTCAGTGCCTGAGACTGAATCCAGCCCCTCAGTTTCTCTAGCAATAATAGGTTCTGCATTTCAGCCAATTGTTATTAGGAAAGTGGCTACGCAAGCCAAGTGGTGCGAGGCACAGCCATATTCCTTCGCCAAACAGTTCGCTGCTGCTGTGGACAAAAGAATCAAGGCTGCACTAGAGCCCTTTTTGACATTGCCTGCGAGAGTTGCAGATTTGGAGAACAGATTCGATGCCCGGGCAAAGGAGATGACAGGTGTTGATCTTGATGCATTCAGGGTTGCGTTGAATAAATTAAAGGCAGATATTGGGGTACTGCAGCAACACTAAATTATGATGCCAAAAGGTCCGGCTGTGGAAGAATTGGAGAAAGAAATTCCTATACTTGGTCTCACTACAGACTCCCCAAAGAAAAATAAAAAAAGGGGAAAAGAAGGGCAAGAATAAGATAGAATATCCAGACAGTGAGGAAGGAAGAAAAGCAAAAAAGAAGGCAAAAAAGAAGGTTAAGAAGGAGGAGGTGAAGAAAGCAAGATTGGAGTCCCTAGCTGATACTGAGAAATGGGAGGCAACCATCAGAGCTAGGGCTGTAGGTGCTTCATCTAGCCAGGTTCCAACCACCATAAAAACAGATGCTCCTGATGGGGAGAAGACAACAGATGATGCAGTAGCAGGGTCGATGACCCAAGATCCACGTGCTTGACTGTCTTCAGGTACACCCTAACCCTTAGTGCATCTTATTTTTTATTTTAAGTTGAGGGTGTGGGGTAAATTATTTTTGTAACATATTCTATAGATAATTAAGAGTAGTATAAGTACTTGAGACAGTTAGCTTATTCTGTGAATTTTGAGTACCTATCCAGTGGTCTGATCTATTGTGTACTGTGTGAATTGCATTCATTGTGACCACTGTGTATCCTTTTGTGGCGTTAGTATGGCAAATGAATGACCTGTGTTAAACAAGTGCACAAACCATGTGTGCCATGTGTGTGTAAGGTCTTACTCAGTTCCCGTTGTGCGTTGAATCTAGAACTTACTCTGTTAGTCAGGCCATAATCATAGGATAGGTGTTAGGAAAGGACCATAGGCCATTTTTGCATGTTAGCCCATTTTAGCCTAAATGACCTTCCCAATGTGAATAATATCCCTTGATCCCTGTTTGAGCCTCAATAGCCTATTTCCTTCTTTAACCCCTTTCACCTTTCTATTTACATCACAATGAACCTGTCTTGGCCCTGGTCCTCTTTGGACACTGTGTACCTTGAATTAGGAAAATAACCTAAGTTGAGGGTGGCTATTATAGAGGTGCATGATGCAATCTGTGTATGAAGAGAGGTATAATAAGAAGGATGAATAAAAAGTTGGGTGCGGTGAAACAGAAACAAGAAAAGAGAAAACTGTGTGAAAAATGATAGAAAGATAATCTGATAAATGAAAAGACCGCATCCATCTTGAGCATGCATAGAGGGAAGAAAAGAATGGTTAAGAGTTGAAACCCCAAGAGTTTAATGTAGTTTCAAAGAGGCATAGTCACTATCAAATATCTATGACTATCATACCAGCCCCTAGCCTACGTTACAAGCTTAAGTAAAGCCCTATAGTGATCCTAGCTGACCTGTCTGAATACTAGGGTACTGACTATAAGGGCAAGCCTATGGCATTTGATGCGCAATGTTGGAACTTCGTTATAAGAGTGAGTCTTGTGTTTATCCCTGTGTTTATAAATTTTGATATGAGTGAAAAAGGGATTTCTTTGTTGCGAGGGTACACTAGGTATGTTTCTAATCACTGTCTTGTTCGAATAAGTGTGATTTAGGTATGTGCTGGGTTGTTATTGCTGGAATTTTTGCCCTATCTTGATCCTTGTGAGTTGCATGGGTGTTTTCAATTATAGACACAGTTGCTCTTATTTGACTAACCTTAGAGATAGTGCATGTATTCTGAACTGATATGAGTAGTTAGCTGCCAAATTGTACTTTGAATACTCTTAGTTATGTTAACGTTGATTGAGGACAAACAATTGTTTAAGTTGAGGGTGTTGATGTGTGAGCCCATGCTAACACATTTGAATCTTTTAACTCTAAATAATTGTGAAGTCTTGAGCAACTGTAGTCATTTTTGATTATTTTACTTTGATTTGGCAGCAAAAGTAGAGGAGAGGGGGAACCATAAATAAGGAAAGAAAAAAGCATGAAACTGGAAGCAAATAGAGAGCTAAGTGTGGTTGACGACATCCATGACATGCTGTCAGCCTGGTGATAGGCTGTCATGAATGCTGTCAACCTTAAACAGAAGATGTAAAGCTGTAAAAGTTTTTGTGATGGCAATTATGACACGCCGTCAAGATGATGATAGGGTGTCACCATCGTCATCAACCTTAGGCAGTAGAAGATGAATTTACAGAGAAGTTGACGACATCCGTGATAGGCCATCAAGATCATGATAGGCCATCACGGGCGCCGTCATCTAATCCAAAGAAAATCAGAAACTTTAATTTTATTTCTTTATTTAGGGTTAACTATTTAAAACCTTGTTTTAGGGTTTTTAGGGCGATTTTTATCCATCATCCATTGACATATTGATAATATACGACTTTTCTGTCTCTCTCCCTCCAAACCAATATTTCAGTG
>NW_025853643.1:0-2868 GCF_002878395.1 Capsicum annuum | reverse complement strand
AAAAAAATAGCCATTTTCCATTGTTCAATATATATGAAAAAGTGGGAATGAAAAATGAAGAAAAAATAGTGGAGAGAAAGAGACACCAAATTAGAAAGTGTACTCTCAAAAATTAGAAAGTTCACTAATTATCCTACATTGGTGGGAGAGGGGAACTTTGGAGTGTTTTTAATAAGGAACACTAACTCCACATGGATAGTGAGGCAAGAACAAGAGGGTACCTCGCGCCGTCGTCGTTTGCTCGGCTTCGGTTCGACAAATGATCGATGAGATCTATCTTTTTGGATAAATTTTATTTGACAGAATTTAATCCAAAAATACCAACAGAAAAATGCCGCAAATTTTTTTTTCTGTGTTTTGATCCTCCATTTATATGCATGCCTGCTGACACTGTTTCGAAAATGCACTGCAGAAATGAAGTGATGCTTAGGAAGGGAAGCAACCCTTCAACGAAATGACATACTAATTCATGAAATGGTATGCTTATTCTGAAAAAAAGCATTCTTTGGACGAACAGACACGAATTTTCAGAAAGGTCACACCTTTTAAGTGAATCATTGCCACCTTTTTAGAAGAGGTACCTAATGGCTATATAAACCTGCTTTCATCCACAGGTTTATGTACGAAATTTCTGAATATAAAATTCTTCTTGTCTTTAAAATATTCTGTGTAATCAATCAAATCGTTGAGTGAGTTCATTGAATCCAACAATTTGAGGTACCGTTATTGTTCGAATTGAAGGTCATTTTATCTTGGGAGGAAGATTCCATAACCTCGGGTACAGTGAGGAGAATTATTCCTTAAAGACACTCCGTGAAGTCGGAGGACTTGGCCTTACAAATTCTGTTTCATCTTATTTCTGAAAACTAACATATTTATTGAATAGATTATCTATAATCTTGTGTTGAATGTGTTAAAGAACTTCATAAGTGTTCTTATCTCAGACTTCAACTTCTGTTGAAGTTATTGTTGCATTTATACATATTCTTGTACCCGAATACATTGAAAATAACAATCTTAAAGAATAATCATTGTTTCAGAATCTGTATTGCTTGTTTTTGGAGATTAAAGCTTTAAGCTTTCTACTCCGCTTAAACTTAAAATCTTCATCACAAGTTAAAGATCACTCGGTTGACGACTGGAAGTCATAAAACTTCATTGTTCAACTAGAAACAAGAAGTGTTTAAAGTTGCTGCAATTTTTTAAGAGATGAAAGGAGAAATAAGAAACAATAGATTAAGGAAAAATAGGAGAAGATTAACAAAAACAATGAAAATATTTATATTTTTTATCTTTTTTCTTTAAAATAACATATATGTGTGCGTGCGCAGAGGCAGAGGCGAATTCATAATTTAAAGTTTGTGGGTTTTCAATATTAACAAAAATAAAAACAAATAGTAGCCAAGGGGATTTGAAACCGCAACCGAAAACTTTTACAAACTCATCTACTCCACTAGACCAACCACACATTTTGTTATATTTACTAGATTTCTCTATATAAATATTAGTTCCACACGAAAAATTATTGGATTTCGGAAACTCCCACCCAATACCTTGAATCTGCCCCTGTGTGTACGGATGGACGTTTGGTATTTAAAGTTCGGGTTCGATAATTCGGTAATTGATATTTGAACATAGATATCACATATCATACTTACAGACATCGATTAGGTAATCGATAAATTAAACTTCGGTTCGGTACGATATTTGGTAATACCATATTAAAGTTGGGAGATGTGCAAATGTATATTTAAACTTCAAAGAGCAAATTTAATAGAAATCCTATTTATTATTGTTTTTGTTGCTTTTTACGAATATATTACCAAGGTTCAAGAGATTCTTTAGGATAAGTAATCGTATTGTCTACTAGGTTGTTAGACATATCATATTATATAAACGGTATTAATATCTTATACCAAACCCAATCTCGAATGCCATAATATTGAAATTTTACTCCCAATTATCATATTAAATACCTAATTACCGAATATCAATTATCAAATTTTGGTAATTCAAATTTTTGATATTTTATGTTCAATCCTTCGTGCATGTGTGTCAAAAATGACAATTAAAACACATAAAGATAAAAAGATAGAAGAAAAAACAAGAAAGAAGCGGGTCGGGTCACATTGTCAGATAAAATCCCCAAAATTGTTCCCCATTTCGACCCGTCTGTCTTTGGTTGTGTGCCCTAGACTAGTAACGATGAAAGACAAGGTAGATGAGGATGAAGAAGAAGCTGGAACTGGATAAATGGGGATTATTTCAATTATCATGAATCTCCTGATTGGCGTCCTTATCCTATTAAACATGACTATGTCTTTCTGAAAAAATCTCTAGACGAATTTAGTGATGAATGCGATCGATACGAAAGGTTAGTTAATTAATTGTATTACAATGTTTTGTTGTATTAAATACAACATTTTCATGCATGGTTCGTATCGGTTTCTGTTGTTACATAATAGGTCATAGGGTTTAAGGTAGAGATTTTGTAAAAAAGGCTGGATAAACGAGAAAAAAAATTTAAAGATACGATACATTAAACAGAATAATGGGTAACAATCATCCAAACAAGTCGGTCGTAAGGGTATGTATATATATGGGCTACAAGCGGTGAATAAGACTGATCTAGTTGACATTATTGAGCGTGAGTAAAATGGTGGTGGTGAGTTTTATTTGGGATCCAGAGCGCGAGCGGTTCAAAGAAATGATTTTGCATATTGTGGAGTCAATGAGTCAGGTGTCGAGGACTCGGATTAGGGTAGAGAGTTAGTGGGTCCAATTTTAGCCGTTATAGCAGGGAAGAGTGTTTTGTTTGTATCTACACTTGGAGTTTCTTGTTCATGGTGTTTCGATGTTGGATAAATA
>NW_025853642.1:0-2956 GCF_002878395.1 Capsicum annuum | reverse complement strand
CCCAGCTTCTGAGGCATGCCCAGGTCAATTTTTGGCCCACAACACCCTTAGACCCCAGGCCCACACCCAAAACCGTGGGCTATAGCACACCGATTTGGCCTCGAAATGACCTATACATTTTATTTTGCTTGTTTAACCAACCAAATGGCCCCGCCCACACAAACAGGCAACACTAAGGCACTCCCCAGCCTCTCTAGCACACCCAAGATAATTTTTGGCCTATGGTACCCTCGGACCCTAGGCCCATCCCCAGAATTGTAGGTTTTAGCACATTGATTTAGCCTTAAAATGCTCCGTTTGCCCGTTAGACCAACCAAATGACCCCGCCCATACAAATAGGCAATAATAGGATGCTCCCTTGCCTTTTTGGCACGCCCAAGTCTATATTTAGCCCACAGCAACCCTGGACCCTAGGCCCACCCTCGAAACCATGGTCTATCGCACACTAAATTGGCCCAATAATTCCCCATTTGTGCTATTTTGCCCGTTTTACCAACCAATTAGCCCTGCCCACACAAACAGGAAACACTAGGATGATCCCTAGTCTCAGTGGCATGCCCATGTTGATTTTCGATCCACGAAACCCCCGGACCACTGGCCTACTCCCGGAATCGTGGGCTATAGCAACACCAATTTGGCCCTAAAACTCCCTATTCGCACCGTTTCTCCCATTTGACAAACTAAATGACCTCGCCTAGACAAACGGGCAATACTAGGATGCCACCCAACCTTCCTGGCATGACCAGGTTAATTTTCAACCAACGGTACCCCCAAAGCCCGAGCCCACCACTAAAACCGTGGGCTATAGCACACCAATTTAGCCTAAAATGCCCAGTTCGCACCGTTTCACCCATTTGACCAACGAAATAGCCCCGCCCAGACAAATGGGCAATACTGGGATTCTCCTCAACCTCCCTGGCATGCCCAAGTCAATTTTTGACCCACAACAATCCCAGACCCCTAGCCCACCCCAGGAACTGTGGGCTCTAAAACACCGATTTATCCCAACAAGGCCCGTTTGTGCTATTTTGATTGTTTGACAAATAAAATGGACCCACCCATACAAACAAGCAACCCTAGAAAGCTCTCCAGCCTCCTTGGCATGCCCAGGTTGAATTTCCTCCCACAAAACCCCCAGAACTCGGGGCCACCCCTGGAATTGTGGGCTCTAGCACGCTGATTTGACCCCAAAATGTCCTATTCACTTGATAGACCAACCAAATAGCCCTGCCCACACAAATTGGCAACACTATGATGCTCCCCAGCCTCCGTGGCATGCCCAAGTCAATTTGACCCCAAAATGCCCTATTAGTGTCGTCTCGCTCGTTTGATAAATGAAATGGCCCCTCTCATACAAATTGGAAATACTAGGATACTCACCAGCCTCCCTGGAATGCGCAAGTCAATTTTTGGCCTACGACACCCTCGAACCCCGGGCCCACCCCCAGAACTGTAGGCTGTACCACATCGATTTGGCCCTAAAATGCCCCGTTCGCCCATTAGACCAACCAAATGACCTCGCCCACATAAATGGTCAACCCTAGGTGCTCCCCAGACTCCCTGGCATGCCTAAGTCTATTTATGGCCCCCGACACCCCCAAACCCGAGGCTCACCCCTGGAACCGTGGTCTATATCACACCAATTTGGCCTCAAAATTCTCCATTTATTCTATTTTGCCTGTTTTACCAACCAATGGGCCCTGTCCATACAAACGGGCAATACTTGGATGATCCCCAGCCTCATTCGCATGTCTAGGTCAATTTTTAGCCCATGGAACCCCTGAACCCCTGCCTTACCCCCTGAACCATGGGCTATACCAACACCGATTTGGCCCCAAAACTCCCCGTTCTCACCATTTTACTCGTTTGACCAACTAAATGGCCCCTCCCACTCAAACGGGAAACACTACGATGCCACCCAACTTCTCTGGCATGCCCAGGTTAATTTTTAGCCCACGGCACCCCCGAAACCCGGCCCTCCAAAACCGTGGGCTATAGCACACTGATTTAGCCTAAAATGCCCTATTCTCACCATTTTGCCCGTTTGACAAACCAAATGGCCCAGCCCACACAAACGGGAAATAATTGGATTCTCCCTAGCCTCCTTGGCACTCCCACATCAATTTTTGGCCCACGACACAACCGGATCCCTAGCCCACCCCCAAAACCGTGAGCTATAGCACACCGATTTAGCCCCAAAATGCCCCATTTGCACCGTTTTACCCTTTTGACCAACCAAATAGACCTTCTCACACAAACGGGAAATAATAGGATACTGCCCAGCCTCCCTGGCATGCCCAGGTCAATTTTTGGCCCACAACTCCCTCGTACCTATGCCCACCCCCGAAATAGGGGGCTAAAGAACACCAATTTAGCCCAAAAAGCCCCATTCGTGCCATTTTGCTCGTTTGGACAATCAAATTGACCCTCTCATACAAAAGAGCAACCCTAGGATGCTCCCCATACTCCCTAGCATGCCTAGGTCTATTTTTTGTGCATGAAACACCTGGACACCCGGCCCATCCTGGAACCATGGGCTATATCACATTGATTTGGCCCTAAAATTGCCCGTTTGTTCTGTTTTGCCTGTTTGACCAACCAAATGGCCCTACCCACATAAACGGGCAATAGTAGCATATATCTCAGCCTCCCTTGCATAGATGTTTGGCCCACGACACCCCCGAACCCTGGGAAACCGTTGAATATAGCACTTCAATTTGGCCCTAAAATACATCATACGAGCTATTTCCCCCGTTTCACCAACCAAATAGCCCCGACCACACAAACGGGCAAAACTAGGATGCTCCTTAGCCTCCCTAGAACTCCTAGGTCAATTTTTGGCCTACAGCATACTTGGACCCTGGGTCCACCCTCGGAACCGTGGACTATAACACACCAATTTGTCCCTAAAATTCCCCATTAGCGCCATTTCAATTGTTTAACAAACCAATTGGCC
>NW_025853641.1:0-4382 GCF_002878395.1 Capsicum annuum | reverse complement strand
AGAGTACAGAAAAAATATTATACAAAGAGTGAGAGGAAGCAAAAACAAAGAAAACATAAAGAAGAGAATTGCGTTCAAGTTTCCATTGGTGTTTTCGGCAATGACTTTCTCACTTCAAGTAATCACAGATTCTTCTTCGATCCTGAACTATTTTATGTTGTAAATTTTATTATGAAAAAGCATGTATGAATATATTCAAGTGATGTTTATTCTCTTGTCATTATTTACTATTTCTTTATTCTTGTTTTTATATATTCCATGATTTTCGTTTGGATGATATAATTTAAAAGGGGATTTTCAAGAATTGTTGTTACATTATATTTCACCATTTTTGTGTTAGACGAGGATTCCTTGCAATTATATATATAATTCTATGCAAAAAAATTGTGTTTGTGGATGGTTTTTTCTTTGTTTATATAAACTTAGTTGTTTTCCGTGATAAAAAAAATCATGAAAATAGACACTGTACAATTTTATACTTACTCTCTTCAAATTTTTTATCACATAGCAGTACAACGCATACACACACTCATACACTAGATGGTAAATGAGAGAAAAAGAGGAAACTCAGAGAAAAATGATGAAAGGGAATTGGATCAAAGAAATTAGCTGGAAAACGACCAAATTATCTGAATTTTCTGGTGATTTTCTCTCCGTAATTTATTTCTCTTCTAATGTTAGCACGTCGGTCCACTAACTCAACGGAAAATGGTTTAAAAATTCCAAGAAAACTTTGTCTAAAACAACCCTCATTGGAGAACGGTGGGTACCCATTTGGAAATAATCCACCACCGCCACCGGTCAAAGTACCAGGGTTCGGTGAGCTCCTCACTAACGGACCAACAGCGGCTACCTCCTCCCACCGATCGGTAAACCCATTAAACTACCACCGCGGACCACCCCTCATCTTTTCCTCTTTTTTCCATCCCCAAAACCAATCGCCTATCGCCGACAAACCCATAAAATTAGCAAAACCTAAAGCTTCCATCGTTCCCCTGTAGAAAAATCGATCTAGTAGCCCCACTCTTCTCAAAAATAGACTTTAGACTATGTTGGTGAAACTGACTTTGAACCGTGTTTATGTTTGTACTTCACTTAGATTTTGGGTATCGTTATTTCGAGATTTATTTTTCTTTGTGGGTTTGCTTTCAAATTAGACGTCGGGCATTTTGTATTGAGTGATGAGTGGTGACTTTACTACTTATTTGCACTCATCATTCATGCATATTACCATATTTTGAATGAATAAAAGAGACAAAATGGTGATTAAATGCACTAATATCTACACTTTGCAGGTATAGAGTTGACAAGATCAAAAGGTATGGATTGGAGCTAAAAATGATCAAAAGGAGCAAGAAATTGCAGTTGAAGACTTGGAGAAGGATCTGGCCTCAGTTAACATGGTCGCAGCAGTCAAATAGAAGTCTAGCAACCATGGTCGTGAAAGATAATCGCAATCATATAGCCACTGTTGTGGCCAGACCCGCGCGATTGTGGCTTAGCGAAAAAATGCAGCCCAAGGGCAAATCTAAAAATGCACGCGGCTAATCCCAATTTTTGAGAAAAATACTCAAACCCTAAGTGGTTCATTGATATTCTTAATATTCCATCTTGCCCAATAGTTAGGTTTTAGTTTTTGAGTTCATAGCCTCCATTCTTTGAGAAGAAAATATTGTATAAATTTTGGGTGAATAATATATTGGAGACCTTCTAAGTGGAGGAATAGCTCACTTTTATTAGAGACTTGAGGGAGTCCAAAGTTTGAAGTAACATTCACTTAAGCTTAATAAATCATTTCAATAGAGATTATGGGTATATCTTTGCTTATTTATCTTGTGTGTAGCTAGATTTCCCTCTTGGGGTTATGTGTGAATAGGGATTAAAGTGTGTGTGGTTTTTTATTGCTAGCTTTTATTTGATAGTTTATGTTGATGGGTATTATCATTGCTTGACTAATTTGGTTAGGATTTGTGGGTGAAAAAGCCCCAAATATTTGTATGAGTTTGATGGGTGAAAACTCCAATCTCTAGAAAGTTCAAAGCCATCTTTGAAAGAAGGGTTTTGGGTAAACTTAGGAATCCATATCATCCTTGAAAGAGGTTTGTGGAGACCAAATCAATGGTAGGCGATTATGTGTGTAGTTTTCTAATCTATCACTATCTTAGACATAAGGGTGGTTGTGAAGTTGACTATGCCATGGGTTTTAGCCTAGAAATAGGGATGCCTAAATTGAGGGTTGGTTAACAATTGTTGAACACACTTATTAGGTATTCAAAAGAATCAATGCATAAAATTTTGGTTTTTTGTTGTAAGACTAGCATCAAAACCTACAACCAAAACTACCGACACTTGATCTACTAAAATGAAGATTATCAGCATCCGCATGTCACTTTCTTTAGTAATACATAATCCCAAGATCTATTCCTGATTGATAAATTCTAATTATTCGTAACCCCAAATTTATACTTGAAAAACTAAAAAACAAAGATTATTGTATATACCTATCCCCCCATTTTTATCTTTTTGTACTATTGGTTTCAATTTAACTTGTATCTATTATTTTAAACTAACTTGATTTCCACTCACATTGCTCTTCGTGGATTCGATACCAACTCCAAAGTTTGGTAAATATGTTGATGACGACCGCCTTGCACTTAAATTGACGTGTAAGTTGAGCGTTGTCAAAAATAGCGCCGTTGTCTAGGAATAATTTGGCGTATTAAGTTAGTTTGGAATTTTATCTTACTTTCTTGAATTCAAGCTTGTGAATATTTGTTTGTGACTTTCTTTTGTTTCTTGTGTTAGGTAGATTTTTTTATTTTCTTTTACTTGTATCCATGACATCTGCCGACATATATGATTTTGGTAGTTGAAAGTCATTTCTTGATTATCCATGTCTATATTGTGATGGACCCTAATTCAGGAGTGATTGTAACTATGCTCTCCAGAGAGAGATGGAATTACCATCTTGATCCTATTAGGAGTATGGTTGTTCTTTATGTGGTGGTCGAGATGGACATTGGAGCAATTTCCTAAATGCCCCTCCCCTTTTTATGCTAACCGAGTTGTTAGTTCCTGTTATGAGTTTAATAGGACCTATGATAAGGAGAAGGAAGAGACATACCAGGTCCACTAGTCTTGAAACAATGCTTCAAACTATTTTAGATCGGGTAACTACCACGGGGGAGAATATGCAAGACATGCCTCAATCCTATGAGGCATTTGGAAGGGAAATTATCAGTATTGAGGAAATGATCAAAGAAGAAAAACTTAAAAATATCACTACCTTACCCATTTCTCAAGGGGAGAGTGATCAAGAAGAGAAACCCAGCTATGATAGTGAGCTTAGTCGCGAAGACTCCTCAGTAATTTCCCAATCAACCGAGTAAAATGAGGAAGAAGATGCCCAAATAAAAGAAATGGTACTAAAGTCAAAAAAAAAAGAATCAAGGCACATCTCTTATGAAAACTCTAGTTCATTTTAGGGTGAAAGTGTTACGGAGGAGGAAATTTCGGAGTTAGGGGTTAGACCTCATTCAAACCACTTTTCAACATTGTGCTTAGAAGATTTGATGAGAATCCATCTACCTAGGCCAATGATGGATTGTGAAGAGAAGGAGTACAATCCCTACATTTTGGGATTTGACACTCCAAAAGAGCACATGGAAGCCCCACCATCAATGGCCAAGGACTTCAACTTTTGATGTGCAACTACTGGCCTATTGACGTCTTCACCTTTTCCCAAGGATCCAAACAAAAAATTTAATGTGAAATCGGGTAAAAATTTTAAATCATCAAAATAGCGAGATGGAGATTCAAATCTTCTATGTGGAAGCACATAGCGCTTGATGGGAGGCAAACCATCATGCCACAAAAAATTGCCCATATCTTTTTATTTTATGAATGATAGAGTTTATTTTATTTTGCATTTATTCATGTATAATCCATGAAATATTGGTGCTAATAAGAATTTTGATTGAATTTGAAAAAGGAACATGTAAAATTGCCAGTTTGGACTGAACAAGAAGTGCAGGTGACTTGATTATTTGGTCTCAGTTACCGCGATGGCAGTCCGTGCCACCGTGATCATAGAGGCTACGTGACCGCAATCGCATAATTAAGACCGCAATCGCGGTTAAATTAGTTCAAATGACCATTCTAATACCCATTGCCCACACGCATTCTCTGTTAATTTCTCGCAGATTTTTGGCTTTACATTGCATCTCCAAGTGCCCTCTCAATTTATTTGCATATTTAACTTGGTAAGTTGTCTCAATGTCCTTGATTTTGATATTAATTACTGGCATAGAACTTGTAGTTTAGAGATAGGCCTGGAATAATGTTTCATTACTAAATGCACGCTTGTTGATGATTATTGTGTG
>NW_025853640.1:0-1993 GCF_002878395.1 Capsicum annuum | reverse complement strand
GGGGCAATCAAAAGACGCTCACACTCAGAATGAAGTTCCAATCAATGTATGCCAAATACCATAGGCTTGCCCTTATTTTCATTACTAAGATTTTCAGATAGGTCAGCTAGGATCACTATAGGACTTTCTTTAGCTTGGAATGTAAGCTTGGGGCTTGTATGATACATAAGGATATTTAAAGTAACTAAGCCTCCTTGGCACTACATTATTTTTGGGGTCTCACTTGTCAACTTTTACCATATTTCTCCCTTTCTTGATTAAGAAAATTCAGGATAGGTGTGGTGTAACATCCCAATTTTTTGAATCAGAATGCTACATGGTGCTCATGACCTCGAAGGACCACAAGCTAACCCATGCCTGATATCTGTACCTTTAACTGCATAATATAGATATAAAATGTGGAAAACATGAACAAAGAGGGTGTAAGGTTCAATCTTGAATAATAAAATATCTGAAATAAGATGGTATCACAGTACCAAAACAAAACTAAAAATACTGAGGTCTAAATCTGAAAACTCTATAATCGTCTGAAAGCCTCTAAACTGTCTGAATAGAGAGTTGAAGGAACATGTCTCCAACTAACTCCCTAAACTGAAAATAAACTGAAATACTGGACTAATAAATGTAACGATCATGTCCTCAAAAGATGAGGACTCACTACTTACTGAACTGCTACTGCTGATCTGGAATCTGCACCTCAGAACCTATGGTGTAACATAAAAAAAAAGCACTATAGCGCAAATGCGTTAGTACAACTAAAGTATTGAGTATACGTGGGTGTAGGCTAAATGCATGGAGTTTATATGCATGGACATGCTGACTAATATGAACATGAGAATACATACATACATACGTAACTGCTACTGAACTCGTGGACATACTGACTACTTGAGTTTGAACTCTGACAACATGAGTTTCGTGATACTGAGATACTAAATCACTGATAACATGGATGACTGTATCTAACAGTCCTAATTCTGGGAAAAACTATCTAAGTTCCAAACTGTATCTGAATATCTAAGTCTGAGATCATCTGTAGCTAACGAGTGATCTCTGAAACTGATAATGAGAATACTCTACTAAATCTGAGATTGAGATCAAGCCTGTCTTCCACGTGACCTCTAGATCTAATAATAAGCATCTGAATATGGGACCAGCCTATCTGATGGGATGGTCTAGGAATCAATGGAATTATCTGAGTTCCTTACTGAGATCGATACTGTATCTGACAGTCCTGATTTCTGATTTCTACTCTGGAGACTAATATTGAAACTGTAACTGTAACTGTGACTGTGACTGTGGGAAGTAGTAACCTAATCGACATGCCCCGATACTGTACTGGTAAGGTCCAATCTTTGCCCTGATTAGAAGGGTGACAATATCGTGCCACCGGAAGAGACCTCTACTATGGTCAAGCCTCTTTGACGGGTGACCCTGAATAGGAAATCAAGCCTAAGGCAATATAATAGTCAAGTATAGCCTTAATCTGATGGGTGACTCCTGTCCTGCGCTGGCTACACAGTTCTGGAGTACAGGGATTGCTGCTAATGGCTCTACCTTTATAATGGGAAAAACCGCCGTCCCTGCACTCGCTCAGTGCTAGTCCCTACTCCCAACTGAAAGACTCTAAAAATATTAACTGCACTGAATTGACTAACTGAACTGATTTATAAAATGATTAACTGAGCTGATAATATTTTCTTAGCTAAACTAAGCTAAATTCATTGAGTTCCGTTGACTGATGGAAAAGCTACTTGAGATCTGAGGTCTGACTGAGAGTACTGAAACTACTGGGACTACTAAACTACTGAGATTTTTGAGTTTTTCTGAGTCATGTGACTAACTGAAATCGATGGAGCATAGCTTGACTGAAGATATCTTGAAACATGACACTAGCTCTAGGCACACAGCTATAGTTTTTGGGTACAAGTACCCCTAGCACTCGATGGAAGGAAACTGACACACATGACTAACTTGATCATAAGAGTAGAGT
>NW_025853639.1:0-2672 GCF_002878395.1 Capsicum annuum | reverse complement strand
GATCCATTTCTTATTATTAACTACTAACTAACTAATCTCGAATTTAGAAAATTAGCTTTAGAACCTCAAGTGTCATTAATGTCTCTCGACTAAAAGCAAATATTTCTTAACGAAATTTTCTCAAATCTTAGTCTAGTGATAACATAAATAGTTCCATGTTTAGGCTACTTGAGGAATTTCCCTATCTTTAGTTCAATTTCTTTAGATGGACATACACCCTAAATTGCACTAATTAACCTTTCCAAATCTCAATTAATCTTTTTAGCTTAATCGAAGTAAATGAAGCAGTCCTTTGATAGGTCATTCATTTTGAAAATAAATTAAAGCATTAGATTAATAGATGAAAACAAATCCACCTTGTAAAAGAAATAAAATTCAAGTAATACAAAAAAGAAAATGATATAATCAAAACCCATATATTATTATATCTCCAATTAAGTATTCAAAATAGAAAGTAATAAATTCACCAAAATATATCTCAACAAAATAAGGAGTTGAAGAATGGATTTAGTGATTGATTAGTCCAAGGGTGTTCGTTGATGAACTCTAGCCTCAAATCTCGAGAAAATAGCCAAACCATGATTTGCAAATAGGTTGGAATCATTTTTATGTGTTTTGGGATCAGGAGAATGTGAAATTTCACTTCTACCATGAACCGCAGCTTGCCAGCCACTTAAATGGTTTTTTTATCATTCAAGTGGTATTGCTGAAGATGAAAGGTTGCTCAATCAAGTGATAACTTGACTTTGACTTGATCGTCACACAAGTGGTCATCGTGTCACTCTGTAATACCTCGTAAGATCCTAGCTCAATTTAGCTCACGATTGCATGTTAAAGGGGTCCAAGACTTATAAATTTCACTAAGTGTTAAGACCAAGTCATTTCCAAGGCCCCAAACTTTGTTGATTTTATTTTTGACCTTCCCAACCTCAGAACATAGATTTTTATGTTGATTCATGATCGATGTTGTTCAAGGTATATCTCGGGTGAGTTTTAGAATTTTAAGACAAGTAGAGCATGTTTAGGAAAGAAAAACATAAGGGCACTGAGATAGGCCCATGGCGTGGGGATTACACTGCCACTTGGGATCCAGCGGCGTAGGGCATAGCCCCCAGATCTAGAGCCCATGATGCCCTCTCTTCTTTTTGTTCAGCTTTTATTCCTTGTTATTTAAGGGTATTTGGGTCAATTTCCCTCGCCCAAACTCATCCATAATACAAAATTTAGGTCCCAAGGAGCATTATTTTCCCCTTTATTCATAAAATCTCACAAGAAAACCATCTTCCACCACAAGAACAAACCCTAACCCATTCTCAAGAAATTAACAAATTCAAGCTTCAAACCTCAAGAAATTCTCAAGAATATACCTTTTTGGTTTTAAAGTATGAGTTTCTTATGTTTAATTTGAAATATCTCCATGAATCTTTTATGAATTCAATTACAAGTTATGTTTATAAGTGTTTTTCAAGTGGGATGAGCCATTACATGTTTTATATGTTGTAATATTCACGTTAAATCCCTAAGTTATGATTTTAGTCCTGTAATCAAGTTATTCTATCATGCTTTACCCATTCTCATGCATAAGTTCATGACTCTCATGTGTTTGATGGAATGCTTAAGTGTTGGATTTTGAAAAATGATCCCATAATATTGTTTAAAGCTTTTATATGGCATTATTAATGATTCCATTCAGTGCTAGTGGGTTATGAACACCTGATACCTATGTGATTTACATGAATTAAGCTTTTTAAGTACTGAAACAGTTAACCCATGACTCTTATCAATATACTTACATATTTATAATCATAATGAGCACTATTAGTGATAGTCTAAAGGAGTATCAAACACACAAAATTGGCTAATAAGATGCAAATTCCAGTAACCAAATTAAGAGAAAACAACAGATAGAATGGAGATGAAGAAGAAGAATGCTTGAAATTAAAGGATAGATAGAAAGACCCTTACTCCTATTCAATGATTAGCACTAGAAGACATTTCAAAATCTTCAACACACCTCATAAATAAGAGTTCAAACCTTCCTCTTAGGTGACCCAAAGGAACCACTCTTCCTCAAGTACACCTTTCTTGCCAAATTATCCAAAATAAGATAAACCCTAACTTCAAATGTTTTTGGACCAATTTTCAGATTCTAAGAACTAAAACTACAAGACTAAAGCTACAATCTAAGAATAATATCCAATTTCATCAAAGTCTAATAAAAATACAAGCTAAGGGGTCTATTTATACTTATTACAACCAATGACCAAAATACCCTTAATGAAGGGTGCTCCTTTGGAGTGTAAAAATAAGTCATTAAAAGATAAGAATACCCTTAATGAATAGGCGCCTATGTGTTGTAGGAGTCCCTCCTTCTCTCTTCATTTGATCAAGGCTTTGCAATGTCTCCAAAAGAGTCTTCTAGTACTTGTATATTCCGAAGCTTTTTCCTTTGAAAAGTCCTTGCAATCCTTATACACTTTAGCCTTGTATCATCCTCTCCATATTGAAAGGAATTTATACTCAAATTCGCACCTTGCAAAACCAAAGAGAGGGAAAACAAGCACACAATCCTTAAGGTAGGAGGGTTAGTATTAGTACCACAATTATATCATCACTCCAAGGTGGTTTACACTTAACATACATCCACTTATCCTTGGTATTTGACATGAAAA
>NW_025853638.1:0-3562 GCF_002878395.1 Capsicum annuum | reverse complement strand
AACTGAGAAATAAACTAAAGGTAGCAAAGTATCAACGAGGATTTGGGAAGGTTAAGTTCTCATTTAATGATTAATGCTGTAAGAAGATTGATCAACTCGAGTTAAAATCAGTTTAAATAGAATGTTTTCCTAAGTTTTAGAGAATTAAGGAGTACAACATCTAGGTAGGTTGAGAGACACTTAGATGAACTGTCGATACTGATAACTTAGTGTTTTCCATAAGTCACGAGAATCCAATACTACAACTATTATTCAATGGAGGATTACTAATCATAGTGATTACAACTCTAGTTCCTATATATCATTGATTTGAAATATTACTGTTTAAGCTTTGAGTTCTAAGGCAAACTGAAGTGTTAATAACTTTTGTTCAATCATTAAAAACCCCCATTTTATCTTTTCGTATCTTTTGTTTGAATTTAACTTGTAGCTATAGTTTAAAATTAGTTTAATCACCACTCACATTGTTCCTCGTGAATTCAACCCCGACTCCAAAGTTGGGTAAATATAACGACGACGACTGCTTTGCACTAAATTGACGTGTAAGTTGAGCGTTATCAAAAATGGCGCCATTGTCGGGGAACAATTTGGCCTATTGAGTTAGTTTGGAATTTTAACCTACTTGCTTGAATTCAAACTTGTAAATATTTGTTTTTAGTTTTCTTTTATTTCTTGTGTTAGGTAGATTTTTATTTTAGTTTACTTATTACCATGGCATCGTGGAATGAACATGAGTTTGGTGGTTGGAAATCTTATCTTGATGGTCTATGTCCATATTGTGATGGACCTTACTTTTTGCAAAATTATAGCTATGCTCCTCGGAGAGAGATGTGTGCACCATCTCCATCCTATCGGGAGTATGATTGTTCTTTATGTGGTGGTCAAGTTGGACATTGGAGTGATATCCCTAATGCCCCGTCCCCTATTGTGCTAACCCAAATTCTAGTTCTTCTTATGAGTTTGATAGGTTTTATGGTAAAGAAAAGGAAGAACGAAGCACCGAAAAGAGTGGCATTGAAGCTATGTTTCAACTAATGTTGGATCTCCAGAAATAAACGTATGATATCATATGTGATATGTGTTAATACATGAAGCCAATCATTCATGAAGAGATGGATATAGAGGTCAATCATTCAAAGCATTCTTCTATATTATGTTTAGATGATATCTTGTCTGTGGAATCATTTAAAATAATGGAAGAGTGTGAAGAAGAGGAGCAAGAACCCTATATTGATGTTGAGCTTGATGTTGAGTAACCCTCAGTGATTTCCCAACCAACCGAACCAACCATGAGAGATAGTGCCAAGATTGAGGACATGGTGCTAGAGGCAAAAGAAAAAACCAATAAAATCTCTAATAAAGACTCTAGCCCAATTTGAAGTGAAGATGTAGAGAAGGTGAATAAAAGTGAGTGTGTAGTAGATAGTGTAAATTTTGAAGTAGGATTGATTGGGCCTCATTCAATGCACTTTTCTACATTATGTTTAGATGATATCTTATCTGTGGAATCATTTAAAATAGTAGAAGAGTATGAAGATGAGGAACAAGAATCCTATATTCTTGATTTTACATTAGACAAGAAACATAAAAACACACCTTACTTTAAGGTCGAGTGGTTTACCACGCTAATCTATTACTCGACTTCTTAATTTTTGTACCACCCCCTATGAGCAAAGCAAGAAGATGGACTCTAAGTTGGGGGTGAAATTCATATCCTCACGGTAGAGGAAAAAGTTGAGTTGGGTTGTGTTGCGATACTAAATTAGGCACTTCTTGAGAGGAAACCCAAGTTATTTTCTTGTTTATATTCATATTATGTGATTGACATCAGATCTTCGCACCCATGGTTCCACAGGTATATTTCTAACTCTCTTGTTTTGGTTTGACACATTGAGGACATTGCATGATTTTAAGTTGAGGGTGGGGCTACTTGTGGGTGTTATTGTCCTCTTAGGGTTTTTGTTGCCGTGCCTCATTTCTCCGGAGTCCTGTTCCTAGTAGAGCCGGCATGTTTAGGCATATTGTATTTGTTTTGTATTGTGCTATGGCTAACTGGGGGGGAAATAAGTATCTAGGATAGTTGACATATTTTTATTGATTTATCTTGGAATAATAAATGCCTCTCCAATTGTCTATCTGGTAAATGTGTGATGTGTATCTATATATGAATACTGTAAATCATTTTATGGCATTAGTACTAGGGACATGATAATCACTGCAAACAATTACATGAACCGAATGGGTAGTAGCTTGTGATGTACCTTTATGCTATGTGTGTGAGAGATACTACCTAGTTCCTGTTGTGTGCTAAATCCAGAACTTGCCCGGTTGGTCTTGCCTTGGTTGTAGGATAGTGGTTAGAAAAGGATCATAGGACGTTGTTGATATTAGTCCACTTTTAGCCTAAATGACCTTCCATGTGTGAATAATATCCCTTGATCCCGATTTTGAGCCCGAATGCCTATTCTTATTATTATACTATCACCTTCCCATTTGTATCATAATGAACCTATTTTGGCCCAGGTCCTCCTTGGACATTGTGCACTTTGACTTAGGAAAATAGCCTAAGTTGAGGGTGGCTATCATAGGGCTGCGTGATGTAAAGTGAGTATGAAGAAGGGTAATAAAAAATATGCAAGGCTGGGTGCGGTAGAAAAAGAATGAGAAAAGAAAAGTTGTGAAAAAAAGAAAATGAATGAATAAAAACTGCACCCAGCTTGAATGTGCTTTAATCAAGAAAGGGAGAAATAAGGTAAAGGTTGATAAGTGAGACCCCAAAAATAGTGTAGTGCCAAGGAGGCTTAGTTACTTTAAATATCCTTGTGTATCATACTAGCCCCAAGCCTACATTACAAGCTGAAGAAAAGTCCTGTAGTGATCCTAACTTAATTGTCTGAAAGCTTTGGTAATGAAAATAAGGGCAAGCTTATGGTATTTAGCATACATTGACTGGAACTTTTTTCTGAGAGTGTCTCTTGACCGTCCCCGCATTGACATGCTTGAGTTCACATATGAGTGAGGAGGGGCTTCTTTATTGTAAGGGCATATCGGTTGCATTGCTAGTTGCCTACTTGTTTGGGAAGTGTAATTTGTATGTAGGCATGGTTATTGTTGCTAATTTGATGTCATATCTTAATTCCCTTGTGTCGCATTGTTGATCTTCATTGATATACACAGTTGGGTTTAGAGTGATTGAACTTGCAGAGTGTAATGTGTTTGGAGCTAAAATTGATGATCAATTGTCATAGGTATCTTATGTTTCTCTTGGTTAAGCATCGTAGTATGGTGTCATGTAGGTTCTTGAGGACAAACAATTGCTTTAAGTTGAGGGTGTTTATGTATTAGCTTTCTGTTAGCACATTTAAGGCTTTTAACTCAGAATTATTGTAAGTTCTTAAATAACTATTATTATTTTTGATGATATTTCAGGTGATTTTGTAGGAAAGTCAAGATGCATGAAAATACATGAAAGCTACGTCAAGAAGGATGATTTTTGGTGAAAGATGCAAGAAATTAACTTCTGACGACATATCCTGATAAGCTATCAGATCTCTAATAAGCC
>NW_025853637.1:0-1726 GCF_002878395.1 Capsicum annuum | reverse complement strand
AAGACCTGATATCACCCTGATACCTAATCCAACCAACCAACATATACCCTGAGTTGGAAGATTTTCAAATATAACAAGATACAGATTATTTAGAATGTAAAAGACTTTGGGATAGATTTATAATCAAGACCAACCTAACCAAGTAAATCATCCAAACCAAACCAATAACCATAAAAGAATAATTAAATCCATATCCATTTCATAACATACCCAAGTCTACAGTTTGTCCATACAAAGCCACTAAAATAAAACAAGAATATCCAGTCAGGACATGCCCCCGACCATAGCCAAAATCAATACTCAAGTCAAAACCAATATAGATATAAGAAACTGCAAGCAAGAAATGGAGCCTTCTGAAGTATGGAAGCTCACCACTTCAAGACAACACAAACTGTCCTCGAATCTAAGTCATTGTATAGGAGGTGTGATAGTATGAACAGTCCCAACATAGCATGGGGATATAACATTTGAAGACGGTTAGAAGTTGGAGTACTAGCATGTAACTCCAGGATAAGGATAATATAATTCCAACAGTTCAAATCCAATCAAGCAATGCAAATAACCAATGCAATAAATATATATATCCAAATATACCATAATGGGATAGGGAACAAAATTAGATTATGTAGTATAACCGTCATATAACAAGGCACCCACGAGCTATATCGGCCCAACTTTTCCCTAGCTGGAAGGGACCAATATGTGTAGGCGCACAAATCAGAGAATATCCATAACTATATATGCCTATAGGGGGGACTAGAACCTTCCGGAATAATCAAGGTAACTCAAGCACCAATACATGTATAAGGGGGACTCAAACCTTCCATTGTTATATTTATTCGGTGGACTTGAACCTTTTATTTCTATATTTATTCGGGGGAATCGAACCTCCCGGTCACAAAGACACCCGCATTGGCTAGCGCGGTTTCTAGTGTTAGTCCTTCGAACTCCACTTTCACAGCTCGGCTACACTGAGTATTAGTCTTTTGGACTACACTTTCATGGCTCGGCTATACATCCTACTTTAAATCCCAATTTAAAACCATCATTGCACATACATAACTATTAATCCAAATACTTACCAAAGACACTTCGCTTGTATCGTCATACCAATACCACTTGCAAGTGTACAACATGCCATTACCATTATCAATCAAGCAATCATTCATTTGACTTTGGGACTCGAACTCATTGTCTAACAAAGATACTAATTCAATTCCAAGTTTATGGAATCGAACCCATTATCTAGTAAAGATATAAATCAATTTAATGTTTAGGGACTTAAATCCTTTTAGGCAATTTAAACCACCAAGGTTACCACTTAAATCTTACCTGGCCAACAAGGCTTTCACAAAACCATTTACCAACCATTCATAATTATTAGGCCAATGCCTTAGTTCAAAACACCATTTAATAAATGACTAGTTCATTCTGTTAGATATTTTCACAAACATATTGAGGGCATACCATTACCCAGACCAAAACTAAAGTAAAAACCATCAAGTTTAGGGTTATCCATGACCCAATTGTTAAACCAAAATTTCCAAGTACCCACATGTGTAAAACCATCATTAAAACATGTATAAAAATAATTTAAACCAAGAGTACACCATACTTAACAATTTGCAACAAACCCCTTAATATTGGTTTTCAAAACCACTATTAATGAATTATAAACAAATCTTAAAACACATGATTTTCATGAACTAACAATGAGAGAAGAGTC
>NW_025853636.1:0-1387 GCF_002878395.1 Capsicum annuum | reverse complement strand
TTACACATAAAAAAAACAAGAGAACCCCCACGGAGAAACACTAGGATAAAGGAAACCCTTATTAAGAAGATACTTTACTGCCCTTTCATCTTTTTTAACTTAGTTAGAGCTATTTTATATGGAGGGATAGAGATAGGACGAGTATCCAATTAATGATCAATCCCAAAGACTATCTCCCTATCAGGAGGAATTCACAGAAGATCATCGAGAAATAATTTGGGAAACTTATTAACCGCATAGATGGATTGCAAGGTAGGACCCTCACAACTGGAATCTGTAACCTAAACTAGATGATAAAGACACCCCTTAGAAATTAATTTTTGAGCTCTATGACACGAAATAAATCTCCCTTTTGGAATTGTAGAACTCCGCTCCCGTTTCACAACCAGTTCACAAGAGAATTGGAAGC
Source organism: Capsicum annuum (assembly GCF_002878395.1). Lineage (NCBI taxonomy): Eukaryota > Viridiplantae > Streptophyta > Magnoliopsida > Solanales > Solanaceae > Capsicum > Capsicum annuum. The sequence goes on along the minus strand of NW_025853636.1, from coordinate 978 downwards.
CAACCTTCCTGGTTCGACAATCTATAGAAGCATAGCATGAATGGAGCCAATCCATCCCCAGGATAACATCAAAATCTGCCATATCCAATTTTATCAAATCTACCAATGTCTCCCTATTAAAGATGGATACCACATAACCCCTATAAACCTTTATATCCACCATAGAATCACCCATCATGGTAGACATAGAGAAGGGATTGTAAATGCACTCAGGACCGAAACCAAAATGAATAACCACCTAAGAAGTCACATAAGAAATAGTAGACCCCAGATTAAGTAAATAGTATACATTAAGAGAAAAGAGCTTTAACGTACCAGTGACCACATAAGGTGATGCCTCAGATCCTTTATGGGTGGCAACGGAATAAAGATAACTCTGTCTAGTGTCGGTACCAGAAGTAGCACTCTTTGATAAAAGAGCTGAAAAAGTGGTAACTGGGGCCTTATTAGGCCCCATGGTTACTCTACCTGCGGGACAATTCTTCTGACTATGCTCCTTTTGACCGCAATTGAAACACCAAGTCTTTACCTTATAACAATAACCATAGTGAAGATGACCACAGAATTCATAAGAAGGATAGAGTGGGGATGACTGAGCTCCACTAGCTTGAGACTGGACACCTTGTGCCTTAAACCACTATTTATTTGGAAGTGACGATCACAAGATGACTTAGGATAAGGGGTACTATCCTCAAGTAGGAATTAAAACTCTCACAATTTTTCTTATATGGACCACTGTCTCCCATATCTACCACTATTCTACTACCGTCCGCCCTACTATGAATACTTGAACTTCTTACTTTATCTCTTTCCTATTTATGCCTGCTTTTTTTTCTCGTTCTTAACCTGCTGTATGTACTTCACTAGTCTAGAGATATCTATGTCATTATTCAATATAACCGCCTTACACTCTAGCACCAAGTCTTGAGCAAAACCCAAAGAAAACTTCCTTATTTTAGCCCTTAAACTAGACATAAT
>NW_025853635.1:0-2198 GCF_002878395.1 Capsicum annuum | reverse complement strand
GGTAGCTTAAAAGAATTTGGGTCGCTATTAGACTTGCATAGTGTGGTATAGTTCTTCGGGCCATGGTGACCATTCTAGATTATGAGGGGTAGTATTTCAAAGTATTTTAGATTCTTGGTTTAGTTGTGTTGTGATGGGACACTGGTTCAGAAAATGCCCCTGGTATGAGATAGGTGGTAAGATAGAGTTAGCCTGTATTACCTGCCATCCTAGAGTTTCTAAGATAGACTATGATTTTGGAAGTTTGGACATGAATTTATGAATTTCTCCCAACGTTGGTTGGCCATCCATTTGAGCTCAATTTGTGTCCTCGCCATGTTGATGCTCTAAGAATTGCTATGAGAATAAGACGATTGACTACTAGTATAGAGAGTGTCTTCGACATGGGAGTTTTAGTTATTCAGATCATCCTATAGTGTTGTGACATCTTCAGTTATAGATGGTGCGTTTAGAGACTCAGTTGATGATTCAGTCGGTCGGTCTGAGTTAGGCCCGTTTAGATTTATTTTCCCTTTGCCCATCAGGCATGTGATTGCAGATGTCGCCATGACTGGTGTGCTTTTATTCTCACCTTTATCTCTTATTATGTGTATTGGAATTTTCATACCCATTGATAATTATATGCCTTGATGAATTTATATCGGTCGTTATGTGCCTTATTGTTGAATTCATGATTATATTACTACTCCATGGTTTATTTCTTTTAATAGGGGATGGAGTAGATCTGTATTGATGTTTCTTCCCTATGGGTGTGCTTTGGGTTTGAGCCCTATTTATCTTGGCACATTAGTCCTGTTGTGGCCCTTTATTGGTACATAATATTGATGTTCATTTTGGTACCACCTATCGAGTATATTGATTTTGATATTGTTGTTGCTATTGCTATCACTGCATGAGGGTAGTGATATTACTTGATATTATCACTTGATGTTGTTACTTTATAATTGATTCTTGCTAGGTAGCTGTATAGACTAGTGTTATCTAGTTAGACTCTCATTTTCTTGTGCTATTATTTGGTGGCTTGAGTAGATATAGCCCGATTTGATGATTTCTTTGCCCTAGCATGGCGAGGTTGATTGTGTTCTTTCTTGGTTAGCTATATTAGATTAATTCGGGGATGTATTGTGATATCGAAAGGCAAGTTAATCTTTTATGGCTCTATTATCACCCCTAGAGTTGGAAATATAGTTGCATTGCCTATTATTGAGTCTGAGATCCTTAGACTTGCCTTCTGGGTTGCGAAGGTTTTCGCCTTGGCTATTCCTTTAGATATAGCCATTTGTGAGATTGAACAGTTTGAGGCCCGCTCTTCATTTGTGGCTATTTCTTTGTCCGATAGTGATTTGATGTTGATGTTGAGATATCATGGATTCATCTTATACGTAAGTTGGTTCGCTCTCTTGTGATGGATTGCCTTGTTGTTAGTGTGGAGATTGGATACTCTTTTGTCGTTGTGATATGGTTTTGTCTAGAGAAGATGAAAGATAGAGGCAGGTGGCCTTTCCTGTTATCGCTTCTCAAGTTGGGAAATTAGAAACTCTTGAGCTTGAGTTGTTGGTGCTCTGGTGGTTGTCTCAACTTTGACCTTGGCTTTGAGATTGTTATTTCTTCTTTGATGATGTGGTTCTTGGGTGGATTCAAGAAATTCCTATTTCAGTATTTGTTTGGCCTAGTAAGGCTTGGTGGAGTGATTCTCCTCGATGATATGTGTTTAGGGCTATTTCTTTGCCTAGATGTGGTATCATATTGGTTTAGTTTTGACTTGACGCTTTGGAATGGCGATTGGGAAGTATGATAAATTTGGATTATTAGTGCCTACCCATTCTTAGTTTTGTTTAGATATTTGAGACCTAGCGATTCAGCCTTGGTATTGAGATTTCAGCTTGGTGTTGTAGAGCTTGGGTGGAGCTTCTATTTTAGAGTTGTCTTTGTTCAGATTTAATTTATAGGTTAGTTGAGCCTGCTCTATGGTTGTCTATTCGGTCTTCTTGACATCGGGTTGATTATAGTTGATAAGTGTTCAGATGATAGCCATGGCCCCCATATTGGTTATATCAGTTTTGACCTCGAGATTTAATTTTCTTTAGGAATTTTGGATGATTTACTCAATGAGAGTAATATACTTGAGTTGGTATCGACGTATTGTGGTTCAGATTTGTGTGCATCAATCTTTTCATTTCAGTTGGAGGCCATTTAGC
>NW_025853634.1:0-2399 GCF_002878395.1 Capsicum annuum | reverse complement strand
ATTTTTTCTACACTTAAGTCTAACTCTTTTCCTTTTATTTCATCAAATATATTATTATCAAATTTAATTTTTTGGTTTGTTCCTTCTTCATTTAAATATTCTTCCTTTGTTATTATTTTTATATCTTCTTCAGTTATTTGGTTCATTTTTATATCTTCTTCAGTCATTTGATTCATCTAATTTACTATCTATTTCATTATCTGTTTCATTTTTCGAAACTTCATATATACTATCTTCACTTTCTAAGTCGTAATCTATATAATCTATCTGCATATATTCTGTATTTTCTATTTTTATTTCCGATATTTGTTTCTTTTTTGGGTTTTTTGGTAATTTACAATCTCTAGCTAAATGTCCTAGTTTTCCACAATTATAACAAGTACATTCTTTTATAGATTTTTTTTTCCTATATGATCTTTTATGTTTATAATTTTTTTACATAATTTCTTTTTCATGGTTTCTTATACTTATATTTTGATTTCTTGTATTTCTTATATTTCTTATGTCTTTTTCTTTTCTTATAATATCTTTTTTCACATCCAAATTGAGGTGTTATTTTATCTTTGCAACATGCTAAATTTCTTATTAATGTTTTTTCCATTTTTATTTTTTCTCTATATTTTTCACATAGATTTTTATACCATTTTTGTAAAAATTTTATTTTTGCTCCTAGAGTATCTACTATTTTTGCTTCATCTCAACTCTTTATTATCGTTGAACTAAATGGTTCGGGTAATTTACTAAAGTATAATTTTCTTATTTCTTTATTTCTTCTATATTATATGTTCCTTTATAATATTATTCTTTAAATGCGCTCGTATACTCATCTATATAGCACATATTACATATTGCTAGTTTTAACATTAAATTCCTATTCGTATCTTTTTCTTTATTTTGCTCTTCTTCTGTTGTTACACTGCTAAATTCATCTCTTATAGCTATTTCATATTTTTTCAATATTTCTGTTGGTAGTATTTTAGTAATTGTTGATGTTCCTTCTGTTTTGTTATCAGATCTTAATACTTTTTACTTGCTTCGGCTAGGTTTAAAAACCATAATTTTATTGTTCATATTAATGTCTTTTCTATATATTCTGGTGTGTTTTTTGTATCTATTTTATTATCTAATAATTGTTTTGACATGTATCCTACCCATAGTTGTATTATTTTATTTGTGTCTATTACACAGTCTAAATCTAAAAAGTTATAATTAATTATTTGTTTAGGTGTCGATTTATTATATTAATCTTTTGGATTATATCTTTTAAACTTACTTTTGTAATTATATGTTGGTTTTCTTATTTCTGATGTTCTAGGTATTATATTTTTATCTAGAGTATTTACTTCTGTATTTCTTAGTTCTAGATTTTCTTTATTAATTACTTCTTGTTCTTCATTAGTTTCTAGTTTCCCATGTTTTCTAGAATTTTTGTATATGTTTCACTATCTTTCGAATCATAATTATTTGTTTCTTCAGCATCTATTGTATTTATTTCTAATTCACTGGTTTTTGATTCTTTATTTTTTATTTCTAATTTTTCTTTAAATTGATTTATCTCGTTTAATAATTTTTGTTTTTTATCTTTTTCTTCTTTTTCTTTCTGTCTTTTTTCATACAAATCTTTTAGCATTTGTAGTTCTTTTTCTAACTCAGCAATCCTACTATTTTTAGTTTCTTCTATTTTTCGTATTTCTTCTATGGTTTATTGTTTTATTTTATCTATTTCCTTTTTTTCTGTCTATTTCTTCGTTTTCTAATTCTATTCTTACCATGGCTACCAACTTATCTTCTAATTTTAATTCTTCTTTTTCTAACATTAAATATAAGTGTTCACCTATTTTTTTATATCTTCTTTCTAAATTACAGAATACTATTTTTATTTTTAATCCTTCTTAATTTTCATATGTTTTTTCGTCTATTATAAATTCTTCTTTGTTCATTTTATTTAAATGTATATAAGTTATGTTGATATTTATATTCTAGACTATCTATTGTTGACTCTAAATTTGATATTTCTTCTTTTTGTGCATTTATTGAATTTTTACTAACTCTGACAATTATGTTATACCGTAGTCTTTCTATCCTTATTTTTAATTCTTTACATTTTTTAGATATTATTTGTTTTAATTCTTTATATTTTTGTAATTTTTGTTAGTTATTCATCTAAGTAATATTTATAATATTTTGATGGATATCTAAATCTAATTTTATCATAATTAATAAATTAATTAAATAAGTCCAAATATATACTGCTTTCGTAACTTTAAACAACATAGCTCTGATACCAATTATAAAGGGGTGCGGATAACTTGGGTAACTTAAATAGAACTTTAATAGATCTATTATAGCTCTAATGGATCTATTTTTCTTTGTGTGTGGATGTTTCTTAACTTATCTAA
>NW_025853633.1:0-2400 GCF_002878395.1 Capsicum annuum | reverse complement strand
AACACAATATCCTAAAATATCAAATAAATTTAGAACATCTATCATGATATCATAAAATAAACATTATGATAACTCATGATATGTCTTTACCAAACACCAATAACCAGACAATAAACTATCACAAAATAATCAACCAAACCACCCAAGTCTACGGTAATCTAACAAATCCTCCACAAACTAAAGGTCTATAAAATATCGGGACATGACCACGATAATAACCAAAATCAATATAAAAAATATAGTTAAAATATAAAAGGAAACCAAATTATGAACTGAGGTCTTCTGAAGGATGGAAGCTCACTATTTCAATTTGACTCGCTAGCTTATCTTGAATTAAAGTCACTAAGCAGGAGATGTAGAAGTGTGGCCAGTTCCTGCATCAGGTGAGGATACAATGTCTTAAGATAATTCACAGTTAGAGTGTTAGCATGTATCTCAGGAAAAGTGGAACATAATAATACAATGATAATAGTTCAAAACCAATACAATATTCAATGCATAATATCATATAAAGTACATATATATATATATATAATTAAATTTTCTAGGGTAGGGAGAAAGCCTTAGTATAAACTTCAAAACCTTAACCTGGGATATATAGCATATCTAACTTAAAATAAGGCACCCATGGGCTATATAGGCTCAGCCCTCCCCTAGCTGGAAGGGCCTAGTATGTGTTGCCATATGAAACAGAGAATATATATATATATATATATATATATATATGCCTTTATGGGGGACTCAAACCTCTTGGAATAGTCAAGGTGACTTAAGTACCAATGTATACAATATGGGGGGCTCTAACCTCCTTTTTATATAACCAATATGGGTTACTCAAACCTCCTGGTCTATTAGACAATAGCATCAGCTAACGCGGTCCTTTGAACCTCCACTTTTATAGCCCGACTACACACCCCACTCTTTAGCCCAATTTAAACATTTAACATTCATCAACAATTATTAACCCATTATACATATAGGAACCCCGTTGGTATCATACCAACCCAACTTACAAGCGTACATTATGCCATAATAATAATTTCATCATTTAGGACTTGAACCCATTGTCCAAACATAGATATCAAGTTAATTTAACATTTGGGAATTGAACCCATCTAGCCAACCAAACCCAAGGTTACAATTTAAATAAATGTATGGCCATCAAGGCCTTTACGAAGTCCTTCATCAATCAATATCATGATAATGCCAAAGCGTTAGTTCAAAAACATAATTCAACTTATGACAATCTTATTCTCATTAACAATTTTACAAATAGGTCGAGGGCATGCCATTATTAAAGTCAAAATCATCAAATTTAGGGTTCCACCATGACCCCTTAATTAAATAACCATTCCCATCCATCCAAATATGCAAAACCATAATTAAAACATTCATAATCACAATTTAAACCATAGAAAGCAATATTCAATGACATGCATTCAAACCTCTCAACCTTGATTTTAAAACTACCATTAATAATTCATGAACAATGATTCAATATATTTTTTAGTAAACTAATAATAAGGGAAAGGTCACATGCCTGAATTACAAAGATTCATGGAGAGAAATTAACTCTTGAACCCTTTGATGTCCACTTTAGAGAAACCCAAGCCAATTTTGCATGAGAGGATTTTGAGATAGTGAAAAGGATGTTTTAATCTTGTAAAGTGTAGAATGAATACACTAAAGTGTTTTACGGCCATGGGTACCTAAGGTTTTTAATTGGAAAATGTTCAAACTATCCCTATGTAAATAACTATAAAAAGGCCATCCTTATTTACTAGTTGACCCACCGACTCGTCACCACATCATACGACTCATATCCATAAGTCATATCCTAAATAGGGAGTTGGACACCCATATACTATCCATCTTACGACTCCATAATCCCACTCATGACCTGACCGTATGACTCGTATGGTCTAGTCGTATCCAAGATAGAACCCAAAGGTACTAGACACTGGAAAATAAATGACCCAACCCTACCACTTGTAACATGGGCTTATGACTCTTTGTGATTCACTCATACTCAGAGAAAAACTTGGCCAAATACACACTGGTTTGGTTACGACTTTGGTCCCTTGACCTGTAACCACACCATATTACTCATATGAAAAGTCAATAATAGGATAGTGAGCTCAAGGCTCAAGGAATTTTCAAGTACCAAAATTAGGAGCATTTCAGGCTCTCTCTATTATTGACTTTTGAGTTTGATGTTATAAAGATGATATTGATACTCAGCAAGGCTGGAGGATATTATGATAATACGATGATACCCAGCAAAGCCCAAGGATATTATGATAATATGATGATACCCGACAAGGTTAAAGGATTTTATGATGATGATATTAATACTCGACAAGGCCATTAGATGATTATGATGAGGGTGATGACAATGTG
>NW_025853632.1:0-4659 GCF_002878395.1 Capsicum annuum | reverse complement strand
TTCAACAACAAAAAGACAATATTTGACATCATTATCAAAATGCCCGATAAGGGCTCATCCAAAGAAATGTCAATAATAATTAAAAAAAAAAAACAATCCCCAAAAGGGCTAAAGTAAATAAACATGACAAAATGTAGCATGTACACACAAACATCAAAGTAATAACATGAGTATTTCTATACAATTTGTTCAACCAAATGCCATAAAGTGAAATAGTAGGTACCAATCATCAAACAAATCATAATAATGCCCCATCCCCACTAAAGACATTGTATTGTGCCCAATGCAAAAGTAAAAGAGAGTGAAGGAGGGTAGAGACTCCTTATGGAGCACTAGGCACTCGGATCTCTGTCGCTGACTGATCGTACTGTCTTAATAGGAACCTCATCAGATTTTGCTCCTCTCATTAAGGTTTTCATGAAGGGTGACTCATCATTATGTCGGGTGCTAGAACTATCCCCAACCATTCGTGTATGCTCATCATCCCTATATAATTGCAAGGTGAGCTCAACCTGTCGGGCTTCAGATAGCCCCTTTATAAGATCAACCTCGACCTCATCATCAATATCCTCATGACCCTCTCCAAACAAACTATCAAATGGAAGCATTAGGCCAGAAGTCTCAAGCAAAAAATAAATCTCCACCTTATCAAAATCGAAGGAGGACTGTTCAGAGTAAAACTTCGCTCGTAAACTATCAAGGTCTACCCTCACAAATGCCACCCCCTCACAATCTCCCCTCGTTTTAAGTGTGGCCACTTTGTGCTCTAACTTTTCTATGCGGGCACGTAGAGGTACTATAGTAGCCTGAATAAACTAGGGAATATCCACCACCAATTGGGTAAGAGTAGCATTGTTTGCCAAAGTCATGGAAGCAACCTTGGCAAACGTCACCGTAGAAGACCGTGCTGATTTTGTGGGCCGAGGTAGTGGTGCAGTTCTGGATGATGGAGGAGTATCGGTTAAATCATGATGACTTTCAGCATCAAGTGTAGAATCCAAAGGGATCTTCATTCTCTCTGAGCTTGGCAACCCTTCTTCACCCGAGTCTACCAAAACCAAAGTTTTTCTCTTTATGACCGTAGGGTAATCCTCATCCTTGTAATGAGTGATGTCAATGACTCCGGTGCATATAACTTGTCTATAAATCTTAGAGAGTAGCGAGACTTTAAACCCAAGACAAAGAATAGATATGAGTGTCAAAAGGGGCAATAAAGTGCCTGGTTGCTTTGACTTTAACTTCATCATCTCCACTATCAACTCTCCTGGATTGATAGAAATTTTATCCATGATACATTCGACAATGATTTCCCTATCAATCATGACATCTTGGTCATTTGTTGAGGTGAGTACATGGTTACCCATAAAACCAAGACAGTGTTTGTCTTGAACCGAAAGGTCTTTCCTCTTGATTTGACCTACACCATTAGCCCATAGAGGAAGACCCTTAGAAATTACCCTAGAAAGCCATGGAAAACTTTGACATCTGCCAAATATCATCTTCTTGCACTTTACTGTGGAATCTAAGTCGCAAGAAAAATAGAGCACATTTATCTCTCAGGTCGTGCAAGGGACTTCCACTCCTCAAACTAATACACTCTCGAGACACAATTGTTCAGCAATTGGCATTTTTTATTTTTTCCATTATTCTAAACAACGTAGGAAGCATAGAATTCCTGAATATTTTTTAGAAAGTAGCATAGTGGGTGAATGGAAGGCGTCATATTCATGAAGAGTTCCCATACCCGTTCTTTAACCTCTACAATGATTTTGGGGAAATGGATGTCAACTCCCTTCATACTAAAGACCTTCTTGAGATTGAAGCCCCGAGTAGTGACCCAATCATCATATAACTCCTTCATATGATCCACACTAAACCTAATTTGATCTGTTTCCTTTCCAACCTCCCGTGTACGATCAATGGTAGCTTAGACATTCGGGACTTTTGAACTATCTTTGGAGACCGGTTCTTTTCCCTTTGCAGAAGTAGCTTTTGCTTTGCCTTTATCTAGGGCATTATGCTTTCTATATTCTCGTGGCATGTTCTTCCTTGGAGATATACCTATGAGAAAGAAGCATAACAAAACAATAACAAAAAAGAAAAGGTAAAACATATTTTTGGAATTTTGTATGTTAATAAAGAAAATTAAAGATAAGAAAAGCAAATATTTGTTTGATAGATGAAAGATCAAAGGTAACTTCATCATTAAAGCCCATGGGATTCATTCATTACAACACTTAATCATTTGGGCTCTAAATTATCTCACATTCTTCACTTTCACAAAATTAGTTCATAGGACATCCAAAACCTCCAATGGATACAAGAAAGACCAATACCCTTAAGAATGATGTCATCCAATCTATCATAGGGCAAGGCAAACATTCATGTCTCCCGGTTAGGCATAGTGACCAACACGACCCATGGATACCATATTTCTCAACAAACTCCCTCAACCAATGACTACCAAATTTTTCATTTTTAGGATCAATTGGACTCAAAATGATGCATAAAAATTACCTCATTATACCCTAAGGAGGATCATATTGACCATTACAAGCATACAAGACATTTCTCTCTTATTGTCATTTCTACAAACATATGGTAGGTGTGCTAACTACGAACTTGGAGAAAGAGAATAGAAGCACAACATAACACGCTCATCTTACCAAATCATCTCCAAACACATTCAAGATACTCATGTTATCATACTTGAGCCACCCACCACACAAAATAAGCAAGAAATGTTTAATGGATATTTTGTCAAACACATCGTGCACTAGCTTTATTTAAGAGAGTATCATGAATCAAACTAGTGAAACAAGTCACCAATGACAACATAATTATTCCAACAAGTGCTAACCATCCCAATAATCTCACAAAAAACAACTTTAAAAGACCAATTTTCATGAGGTATGAAGCATTATGTCCATTCTTTATGAGAATTTAAAAGTTAAAACCATGAAAGAGCACATGAAAGAGCATATCTTTAACTTGCTTTAAGAGAGGAAAAAAATGAAGAACAAGTCCAAAAGAATCTTCTCAATTTGTGGTAATGCAATTCTAGTTAATGAAAGAGAGAATGTTAAAGTTAAGAGAAAGGACCATTTAGAAGTGAACTATAATGAGAAATGCTCAAGTGTTCACTGTTTTGGCACCTTTCTTAGTGTTTAAAATGATTTTGGGTTGACCAGGTTGGGTCAGCCAAACAAGATCCGACCCTTTATGAAGTCTCAATCATGTTTTACTCAACCTACGTCACATCTGCTTTGCACTTACAGATGGCCTCCTTAAGCAGGTCCAGTGTATGTTACGGTAATTTGTACCAGCTATGTTTGCATCCTATATGCACCTGGCCTGCGCCAGGACTACTACAGCAAGTCCAGCGCAGGTCCAGGAAGTAACCGTCAACTTCTTGGCCCAAATCTATGCTGCAAATACTCCCACATGCACCTATCCTGCAACTGGACTGCTGCCGCAAGTCCAGTGTAGGTTGTGGCAGAATAGCTTCTTCTTCTTGTCCTATAACTCAAGAGATCTGCATTTTATTTTCCTTGTACATGCGGCTGGCTTGCGTAAGCAGGTCCAGCATAGGTTGTTCCAACTTGGTACACAATTTTTTAAACAAAATTTTTGGTTTTGGGCTCACTTTTGAGCCTCCGAATCTATCTTCTCGCACCAAAATTTTATTATATTAGCTGCAACAACCAAAACTAAACTAAAATGTGAACAAAAATGTTAGAAAAATTTAAGAAAAATTCCTCAGGTTGCCTCCCAAGAAGCGCCTTAGTTAAAGTCATGGCACGAAATCATTTACTTATCATTTTGGATCATTGAAGTGAAGCAACTCAACCTTAGTTGTTCTGGATCCACCCATATAGTAGTGCTTCAATCTTTGCTTATTCACTATAAATTTCTTCTTCTCATTTTCTTCCTTCTCAGTAGCTCTACTCTGGTAAACATTTGAGATCACGAACGAGCCCGACCAATTCGATCTAAGCTTTCTAGCAAAGAGTTTTAATCTTTAATTAAAGAGTATGACATCATCACTGACATGAAACTCTTTCTTTAATATTTTGGTATCATGCCACCTCTTCATCTTCTCTTTGTACAACATGGAGCTCTCACGTAATTTGAGTTAAAACTCTTTCGACTCATGAAGTTAATTCACCCTCAATTTTGAAGTGTCCTCCCAATCCATATTCAACTTCCTCAAAGCTCATATAGCCTTATGCTCCAACTCAACGGGTAAGTGACAAGCCTTTCTAATAGGAGTTGTCTTTCCCAATTCGTACGGCCAACATTCACGATTTTCTCAAGGATGGACATGATTTCACAATTCAAAACTTCAACTTGGCCACTAGTTTGGGGATGATAAGGAGTAGCAACCTTATGCTTCACCCCATACTTATCAATTAAAGCACCTAAGACCCAATTACAAAAATAAGAGTCGCCATCACTAATAATTTCCATTGGAGTCCTAAACCTTGTAAAGATATACTTGTTCAAGAAAAAGTAACACTCTTGCCTTCATTGTTCGGTAAGGAAATGACATCCACCCACTTTGAGACATAATCAATGGCTACCAAGATATATTTGGTTCCATATGATCTTACAAAGGGACCCATGAAGTCGATCCCCGACACATCAAATAGTTAAACC
>NW_025853631.1:39360-45066 GCF_002878395.1 Capsicum annuum | reverse complement strand
TCAGTTGCATGTTTTTGGTGGTCTAAATTATGCTTTAAATGAAAGATTTAGCTTATTGTATTACGGCTCAAAAATCATGACTTGCAAGTCTTGGTATGACGATATCGATTCAGACTAATGGAATATCAGACTCATACTAATAGACATTTTAGACTATCATGATTTTAGACATTCAGAATATTGCATGTACAGAAAAGGTTAAAATGGGCATACAGAGATATTAGGTGGTTCCCTGAAGAGGGCTTGAGTTCAAGCAACTCATTGCCTAAAATCGTGGTTGGCCGACTCGGGTATATTATTATACACTGACTTAAGTGTCGTGTGGTGTATCAGATTTAGGAACTCCAACCCTTGCGTTATACTCGGGTTGGAGGTTTCCCCGCTGAGTCAATAGAGGATTCCATATCATCCATGGAATATCAGACTTGTAGGGGATACCACCTAACTCAAAAGTAATACACAGATCAGAGTTTGAGATTTACAGACAGGTTACATATTTTCAGAAGGTGCCCATGTATTTTTCAAAAACTTTTTTATGCATAATGTTTGATGAACATTTGATCTCACGTATTATATATACATATATATATATGCTCAATTACTCTATTTTGGATTGCTTCGTGTGCTAGTACAATTGTATTGACCCCCTCCTTGCTCCCAGGTACTGAGGTACAGTCTAGGGGTCCAGATCCTCAGTAGAGTCTACAGATAGGGTTATCTCAGAGTTCAATTGGTGAGCCTTCTTTGCTTTGGAAGGCCTGGTCATTTACGTATTTATTTTATTATGGCTTTTGGTTTGCTGGGGGCCTTGTCCCAGTTATTCAGATAGTATGTCAGTAGAGATTTTACAGACTGTTGTAGATGTTTATTAAATATTGTTGAGCATGTCTAATGCCTTTAACTGTTTTAAATTATTGACCATGTTTCCGTATTATTATGTCTATTTTGCATTACTTTGATCATATGAATTATGTGCATGATTACCGGATAGACAGAGGGTGTTTCGGGCCTGCGGGTTCGGGAATGCTCATCACGTCCAGGGCTCGGGTTTGGGTCATGACAAACTTAGTATCAAAGCACGGTTCATGGTCCCAGGGTGTCTGCAAAATTGCGTCGGGTAGAGTCTTGTTTATGGGTGTGTAGTGCGCCACACTTATAAACAGGAGGCTACAAGGCGTTTAGGAATGTCTATCTTTGTTCATGTTTTAGTTCGTGCTATAGAGTCAGAATGTTCCTCCTTCATACTTTAATTCGTGCTATGGTGTCACCCATACGAAAAGAAAAGTTATCCTGATTTCTTTCTCACTTTGGTGTTCCAGATATTCTCCGATTATCTAGCAGAAATTTTAGAAGTCCCACAAAGAACGGGAGAGGAGTTTCCTAGTGTAAAATTGTGTCCTCATTCTTATGAGGCATTCAGTTAAGACAAGAGTAAGATGTGTATTCTTGAGTCATTGAATATTGTGTATCAAGCTTCTATCTCTTGTAATCTTGATATCATTGTGTTGTTGAAAACAAAAGTCTACTGAAGCCGTGTGAGGCCTATTTCGATTCACTAGCATAGTTGCCTTGTCATTTATCTTATTCTTCTTTAAAACACAAAAATCAAAGTCTAGTGAAGCCGTGTGAGGCCTATTTTGATTCACTAGCAACTTGTTGTTCATCTTGTTATTCTTGTATTTGTTAGAACTGTATTTCCACCCGAGTAGTAGTATAAGTTAGAATGTTGGTGTCATGACATATTGGTAGTGAAATTAGACCAAGAAGTTTGTGATATGAAGTCACAAGGTTAGAGGTTAGAGTGAGGGTGACTTTTTTGATTAAATATTTATAGTTGAATAACCATTGATTGAGAATGATTTACCCTTTCGTGGTGGTAGACTAATGTGGTGGTACCATTTATGGATTGTATGGTAGTCCATGGAGGAAGTGTTGACTCATAATGTTATTTGTTTTCTTCCTTTCAAAATAGAGAAAGAGCCTAGAGTAGATATTTAAGGTGGTTATAGAAACCCCTTATAGGCTATGAATGAAAATGGCTAGATTAGCCAGTAGGTTGTAAGTATAGACTCATTGTCATATGGGGTATTTGAAGGTAGTCTAAATGCCCATTGGGGTAAGTAAGTGTGATGTGAGAAAGCCGTATAAGTAGATAAGATTGTATGATTATAATATAAGCTTAAGGTTGATCATGTCTATTATGTGACCTTACCCCTTGACCTTCTTCTCATTAGTAGTTGTAAACTAATACTACTTGAGAGAAAGTATGTAGTAGATTTTTTAAGTATTTGGGTAGAATATCCCAATTTGAAGGATTAGTATATTTATATTATGTTGCACTCTTCATTGGTGGTAAATGATTGATGCTAGACTATAGGCTTGAATTTAAATGGTGTGGTGATGAATAGTGGCAAGAGATTGATGATACATGTTTCATGGAATTAGATTTGTAAGCTTGATGTGTTGAAATAGTACGTACTAATGAATTATGACAAGGAAAACCATAAGGTCATGATCGATTATTGTGGTTATGAAGTTCTAGTGTACTAGTGTTTCTTGATGTTTATTTCATAGTTTCTAAGTGAGGATTGTGTGTAAGGTTGGTTGTAAATCATGTTTATCACTACGCATTAAGTTTGAAACAATTGATGGCCATGGAGGTGGATGTGATGATTCCTTGGTTAATGATACTAGTTATATGGAAGTGATCTATAGGCTTGAACAATGTATGCAAGTGCCTAAGTTTATTTGATTCGTAATGAAGTATGACGTTGTATATGTGATGTAGAAGTATGCCCAAGGTGGTATGAAGCTGTAGTATTTTTCTAAGGCTATTACATATTGTGTGTGGCTATTGGTACCATTGAGTTGCTAGGTGGAAAAAGACTAGATAGATGGTATATGATGTTCTAAATAGCCAAGTTAAGGACTTTTGATTGATAGCGTTGAGCCTTTTGATATGAACTTGATTCTCATGGTAGACGAAAATAAGTTTAAAGTTGTAATGTTGGTGGACTACGATAGAAATAGAGTGGCTCATTGAAGACTTGGTAATACCCATGCTAGGTGTTATAATCTAAGATCGAATCCTTGAAAGTCGTGCTAATAGAAATAAGAGTAGAGGCACTAGAGGGTGTACACTTCAACTTTAGGGATACTCATGAAGATTCGAAGTTAGTAAGTGTTCGAGTAATAAATGATGACTATTGGGGTTACAGAATGATAGAGTATGCCTCAGGAGGTAGTATTAGCAGTGGGCGTTCCACTCTCATATATGGTCTTTTGGTTTAAGTTTTATTAATTTTGTGTATTGTCATATTTCAGAACCTAGAGTGCAGTGAGTGCAGTTAAGTTTAAAGTCAAGTAAGGTATCTCCCAAAAAACTTAAGATGATGGACTGAAGCCAAGGGGGAGATGACTAAACGAATAACCAAGTAAGACTCTCAGATTATTGTAGTGATGTCATGATGATGTAGAACATCAAAAAGTATGGGTGAATCTCAACCCATTCCTATCTCAGTATTTCTCAGTGATCCTAATACCTACTCATGCTTTACGATTTAGTTCTATGATTAGTTCACGTTCATACATATGATAGAGAGTTTTGTACTCACGCTTTATAATGTGCTCCGTTTCCATAACTCATGTTTTACGCCAAATAATTGGCGAGATTCAGCTTATAGCCATGAATACACTAAATTCAGAGCGCTTTGGTGAGTCCCTGTTATTGTTTTGCTATTCTTCAGGCCTCAGATGAGTGTCAAGCTTCATATAGTATCATTCCATTCCTCCAGATCTTATGTTCTAACCTTTTTGTGACTCCTCCTTATGCGATGATAGTGGTGGTGAGTAATTATTCCTTGTTGATGGAAGATCATAGTACGTTTGTTTAGATAAGGCCATAAGTATAAAGTAAGATTTGGGGCCAAGTTTTTATTTATGTGATGGTTAGTGGAATTTTGTATGTGTATGTTCTTGGGGTAGCTCGTGGGAGTGATATTGATAGTGGTTTAGAGAATATGTGAAGTATGCCTTTATGAGTGTTTGCTTTGAAGTTCATATGTGGTTATAAAGATAGGCTTGAATGACATTTTGAGATTGTTGTAAGGAACGCTATATGCGCTAGCGACTTCATAGTAAAAGTTCAGAGTAGTCACTGAAGTGGTAAGGCATGTTATACTTAGGATGTGATCTTTAAAGGAGATATAGAAGATTACATCATATGGTTTAGAATAATAGCGTGGCCTGGCATGTTGTATTTTTGCGACTTAGAATTAGGCTTGATCATGGTGAAGGGATTAAGTTATTTTCGACATTAGTAGAAAGATTTGTCAATGCTCATATGAGAATTTTAAGCTGAGTTGAATGAATATGATATTTAAGGAGAATAGTATAGTTAAGTGATATTCGAGAAGTGTGCTAATCTTGAAAGTAAGAAGTTGTAATGCCAAAGTCCTGGTAATTCTATCCTAATTCAGGAGTTATATGCCTATGTTCTAGACTACAGAGTAGTGCCAATGTGGTGATTCTTCAGTTGGATGTCTTGTGTAATCCATACCCAAGATTCATGGCTCCCTATTACTGCTAGAATTTCTTTAGAGAATTGTGATGAAGAGATACTCCAGTTAAGTATAAGGGTGTAGTATAATTCAGTCTATATGGACAATAAGTCAGTTTAGCAGTTAGATTCGTATGACTTATTTTCTCGTCTTTGCACTTATTCATGCTACTCAAAATCTCAGACATGCTACTATTCCAAGATAGAGTATACCAGTTGTTACAAGTATAGCCCAGTTCATGCATCATGAATTAAATTCAGATTCCAGATGTTCAGTTATGATTCAATTCGTAGGTGCCCTGTGCATCGCCTCAGTTTTCTGAGTATCTTAGTGAATTGAGCATTCATAGAGAGACATAGGGTACCAAGGGGGAGATAACCCATTCAGTTGCATGCATAGATTCTTATTACAAGCTTCACATCAATTATTATTGCGTATATAGCTATATGTTCATACGTCAGTTCAATCAGATATATATGTATTAGAAATGCATGTTCAATAGAAAAGTTCAACTTATCAGTGTATTCAGTCCTGCATTCATGACAACAACTCGGTCACAGATCCATGCATTAGATATGCATGATTCATTATAAGAATTCAGCCTATGAGTAGCTTTAGTCGTGTGTTCCATGCCTCGATTATGCATGTACGGCATAGGCATTTAAAACATTAGAAGTTCCAATCTTATAGTTATGTTTCCGATCAGTGTATTATTTCTTAGGGAACATATTATGTCCGCGTTATCCCATACCCTTAAGACTTTGACATTCTATCCATCATTCGGGGACGAATGATCCCAAGGAGAGATAATGTAACACTCCGCATTTCAGGCTAGAATAAAAACCATGAATCTGATGCGTTGATAATCCCAGAGCCTTAAATCCTATGATAATTTGGCATGTTTATGTAGTAAGTGAATCCATTTGAGCATGAATTTAGACCATAGAGGTCCTTCAACTCAAGGACGAGTTAAAACTATTTCGATCGATTAAGTTTTAGTGGATGTTGTAATTTGTGTCAGCTTCCATCAACCATAACTCCTGTATATGTCGAATTAGAGAGCCTACTATGTGTCAGATGATAGGTCTTCGAGTTAACTTTCCAACGATACCAATTTTTCTAAAATCCGACACCCGAGCAAGAAGTT
>NW_025853631.1:36454-39260 GCF_002878395.1 Capsicum annuum | reverse complement strand
TTAACTCGTCCTTGAGTTGAAGGACGAGTTAAAACTATTTCGATCGATTAAGTTTTAGTGGATGTTGTAATTTGTGTCAGCTTCCATCAACCATAACTCCTGTATATGTCGAATTAGAGAGCCTACTATGTGTCAGATGATAGGTCTTCGAGTTAACTTTCCAACGATACCAATTTTTCTAAAATCCGACACCCGAGCAAGAAGTTATGGCCTTTCAAAGTAGTATGGTCGCCTAACCAATCGCACATGGCAACTGGAAAGCATATGCGATAGCATAAGCGACGCCTATGTAAATATAGGCGATATCATATGCGACACCTATGTAAATATAGGCGATATCATATGCGGCGCCTATGTAAATATAGGTGATATCATATGCGGTGCCCATGTAAATATATGCGATATCATATGCGGCACATATCTTATGGTTTCAAGTGACTTAAACACTCCGTTTTTGGGGCAAAATGGTCCTTTTCCCACCCTTATTCAGCCATAAACACGAAATTCAGTCCCCAATTCTCCAAAATACATCCACATTCATCTAAAATATCTCAAGAACACTCCCAAGGGTTTCAAACTAAAAAACCAAATAAATCAAGATTTAACTATGGGTTTTCAAAATTGATTAGAGATTTGGAATCCCCAATCCACAGGCTTCAAGAAGCACCCATTATTTTCCGAAATAGAGGTACGCAGGGTTTTCCTAAATTCTCATGGGCATAGAAAAATTATGTTTTAAAATGGGGTTTTTGAATCTATGTTTATGTTCATGTATAAAATGTTTTAACATCATTGTTTTGGTCTTTTGACCTTTCCCAAAGTGATTTGAGAATATGAATGTATGAAACCATGTATTTAAGAATGAATTCTTATTGAGAGCATGATTTTCAGTGAATTCCCTCTTATTATGAATTTTTCAGATTTCTCATAGCATATGAATTGTTTTGCAATACATCCTTGAAAAGCACTATATGAAATGATTGAACTCTTGTTATGATTTAAAGGTGGTTTTAAATCACTAAAGAGGGAATCTAGCATGAATGTTTAATGTTCATAACGCATGTAATGACAGAGTGCATGGATTTGCTAAAGGCACTAGACCACCATATGTTGATGAAGTTCTTGCATGATTTTGACTTGAGTTTCGAAACACGAAATCTTCTATATCAGTTGTATGTTTTTGGTGGTCTAAATTAGGCTTTAAATGAAAGATTTAGCTTAATGTATTATGGCTCAGAAATCATGACTTGTAAGTCTTGGTATGACGATACCGATTCAGACCAATGCCATATCAGACTCGGACTAATAGACACTCAGACTATCATGATTTTAGACATTCAGAATGTTGCATGTACAGAAAAGGTTAAAAATGGGCATACAGAGATGTTAAGAGGTTCCCTGAAGAGGGCTTGAGTTCAAGCAACTCATTGCCTAAAATCGTGGTTTGCCGACCTGGGTATATTATTATACGCTGACTTAAGTGTCGTGTGGCGTATCAGATTCAAGAACTCCAACCCTTGCGGCATACTCGGGTTGGAGGCTTCCCCGCCGAGTCTATGGAGGATTTCATATCGCCCATGGAATATCAGACTTCTAGGGGATACCACCTAACTTAGAAGTAATACACAGATCAGAGTTTGAGATTTACAGAGAGGTTACATGTTTTCAGAAGGTGCCCATGTGTTTTTCAGAAACTATTTTATGCATAATGTTTGATGAACATTTGCTCTCACATATTATATATACATATATATATGTTCAATTACTCTATTTTGGATTGCTTCACGTGCCAGTACAATTGTACTGACCCCCTCCTTGCTTCCAGGTACTGAGGTACAGTCTAGGGGTCCAGATCCTCAGTAGAGTCTACAGACAGGGTTATCTCAGAGTTTAGTTGGTGAGCCTTCTTTGCTTCAGAAGGCCTAGTCATTTAGGTATTTATTTAAGTATGGCTTTTGGTCTGCTGGGGGCCTTGTCCCAGTTATTCAGATAGTATGTTAGTAGAGATTTTACAGACTGTTGCAGATGTTTATTAAATATTGTTGGGCATGTCTCTAGGCCTTTAACTGTTTTAAATTGTTGACCATGTTTTCGTATTATTGTGTCTATTCCGTATTACTTTGATCATATGAATTATGTGCATGATTACCAGATAGACAGAGCGTGTTTCAGACCTTCGGGTTCGGGAATGCTCGTCACAGCCAGGGCCCCAGTTCGGATCATGACAACTAACGAGGATGATAATCCAGGAAATACATTATAGAGCTAGTTTGTACCCTCGACTAGCATACAGTATACTTAACTATAACTTTTATCCTTAATCTGGTATAGATGTTGCTAGAATTTTCAAGTTTGAATTGTACAGTTTGAGGTTGGGACTATGTCCAACCCAGACTCACATACTAATCTCATGGTTATATGTGATAATAAAATCTAGTTACCAAAAAAAAAAATAATAATAATAATAATATATTTATCATTATTTGATATAGATAAGTTTATGAAATATAAGATTATACTTAAATGTATTTTATAGTATTTAAATTTTAAAGAGATAAGTTTGAAATAGCAAATATCTATTAGAACTCTTCAATTATGGGTTTCTATTTTTAAGATAATGAAAAAAAAATTATTAAGAGAATAATGTATTTTAAATTTAAATACTTAATCTTTCAATTCAAAACTTGATAAAAGTCCAATTAGAACTCGCTAATGTGATAACTAACTATTTCTAATATGTAATTTTATTTTATAATTATTTTAATTTAAAATTAATAATTTATTGATCTAATTATCTTTTGATAGT
>NW_025853631.1:22416-33454 GCF_002878395.1 Capsicum annuum | reverse complement strand
TATAGTTTCATCTTTATTTTAATATTTAAATAAATTATATTTAGATATATTATATGACATAAATTTTAAAAGAGATAAGTTTATGAAAAAATAAAAGTCTGCCTAGAACTCTTCAACCATAAATTTCTATTTTAAAACTAATGATTTTCTTAAAAAAAAATAAAGGACAATGCATTTTAATATTCAGATAATTCAATTTTTTTATTACATTATTATTAACTTTGTCCTAAAATCTGCCACTTAGCTTCTCAATAGCTTGTCACGTGGCTAATTGTTATGCTTCGTCCTCTGCTTTATAATATACTAGATAGGCATGCTTGTGCATTGCACGGGCCCAACGCTTATGGTAAAATAAAAGTAATCAATGAGATTTTTTTATACCTTTTTTCCAACATGTCATCCATCATGCACATTGTAATTGAATATATACTTAAATGGTAATGGGAGGTTAGTATGATCAAAGTTGAAGAATGAACTGGGGATGCAAACCCATATGCTATAAATTCTACATATGATAGTGACTGTTGTTTATTTAAATTGATACAGATAATATTTATAAATTCTACAATAGGAGATGCATTTTTGTTGATGTGATCAATCTCTCGGGCATTCATAATCAAACACCTGTTAAATTAGATTTAAAGACTAAATTAGTTAAGAAGTTCAAAATGTGATAATAAAACAAATCTTTATTCAAAGAAGACAAACACAATAGTTATTAGAATAAAAGTTCGAATAACCTAAGTTATTATGGTATTGGAATGAAAATCCATTTGTAAATTGAAAGAATTACATTGTAGGTAGTAAATGCACATTCTTACAATTGGAAGATTATTCACTACACACTGGCACTGGCACTGCCACATGTTCATGGTACCAAAGAGGAGAAAAGTGGCTCACGTTACGGGAAAAAAAATTTCATGTCTCAAATTATAATCGTAGTACAGAATTACATCCGAAACTTTACACATAAGATCTATAAAGGAGGGTATACAAAACTGAAATGAAACCTAGTTGATCAAAACTAAATTGATCAATTTGGTATGCACAAAGCGACAGGAAAAATATCTCGCTAAAAAACAAAATGGATAAAATACTTAAGATTAAGAAGATTTTACAATGAAGGAAAAAAGGGAATACCTTTATGAAGACGCAACTCTCTAGGACTTTTGTTTGTTTCTTAACTGTCGGATTTCTTTCCTTGTTTCTCCTTTATTTTAAATAACTTAATCATAGTCCTTACAAAAGAATGGAACAAATTAGACCATAATCCGAATTAGAAGATGAAATATATGGAAAATGAATCTTCTCACCTGTTCAGTTAGCCCGAAAAAAGCACCTGCAGAAATTACCACAATGCTATTACTCGTTGAACAAATGAAAAAAAAAAAATTCAACATGTGTTGATTGAAATTGTAAGCAAACTGACATGCTTTGCAACTTCACACTAAGGCCTCATTTGTTTGTACTTAATGAAGATCTGAATCTGAATGATTCATACTTCAGTCCATTAAGTGCATTTGTTTTTTTTCTAAACTACCTCCTAATGTATTTGAAAGCCTCTGAATCAGTCAGATATGAAAAAGAGTTTGAATGATGTTCAGACACTTTTTAAAACATAATTTATTCCCTCAAAACTCTCTTTAAATATTTTAATTATCTTTAAACATTTTAATTATCACTCAAATAATATTCACTCTTTTTAAAACGTAATTTATTCTCTCAAAACTCTCTTTAAATATTTTAATTATCTTTAAATATTTGAATTATTACTCAAATAATAATTTTGATGTTTAAGTTTTATCTAATATTTTTTTCATATAATATAATATTTTATTATTTTTAAAATTTGAATTACATGTTTATTACGAATAAATATATTACATACATTCGGATGTTAAAAAACAAACCGTCTTAATCATTCAGTATCCAGATCTAGAAACAACATCTTAATCAATCAGATATTCATTCAGATTCACACATCTTTATCTTAAAAAAAAACAAATGCACCCTAAGTAACTATACTCAGAAAGGCTGCAGTTTTCAGTTGAAAGGGATTCCAAAAAAGTATTTCACAAAGCAAGTGTGTTGGACAAATCTTGAAAGCAGTTTTACATAAGATTTTACTGGACAAACAAGTGCATGAGGAACTTTCAGAAAGTATTCACATTTCAGAAACTTATGCTAGTTTCATTTTCTTGAAAAACAAAATAACATCAGGAAGTTTTCATTTTACTGCTCGTTGTCCCTATGCCCATCAATCAAAAGACTACAAAAGCCTCTTCCCAGACAACAGTACTTCATTGAAAACTCTTGGTATTAAATCGTGTAGAGCCCTTGTAAGTTGTAACAAGGGGCAAATAGAATTAAAAGCATGAAAGAGTGGCAGAAGAGAAACTACCAGTTAAGAATGTTTCACATTCAATAATGTGCTTGGAAACATGACAACGATTAGAATCTTTTGTTTGCCAGTGCTAAAAGAATCAGACGTTACCACCACCTCATGCATATTTCACCTCAAACAGTAGCATACATTCTTCTATTTATTCTTTAAGAAGGCATACATTAATTTTTTTTTCTTAACATACATTAAACATTATTCTTCTTGAGAGCAACAGAAATCATTTTAAAGTTGATCACTCTCGATCACCAAACCACAGTACAAACATGAGCTATCACAGTCAGCCCCTTAATGATATTGTCCGTTTTGGGCCTCGGACTGCACGGATTTAAAACGCGTCATTAGAATCTAATGTTTGCTCGCTTATATACCTAGCATCTCTCCCGTGTTTGTCGATTGTGGGATTTTCCTAGGGTTGTTACATGAATCTCGTGGAATGCGAAACCTATTAGTTCAAGCTAACATAAACAAACAAAAGACATAGGACATAGTCACGGTATTTGGATGAAGAATATTGCAACATGCCACTGGGATGGATAGTTTTTCTGGAACATTGAAGCATTTCAGTCAGAGATAATTAATAAGGCAATTGGGATATCTTGGGGCATTTGAGGGATGCGTGGTGGCAGAAGAAAGTTTTAAGTGAGGGCAAAGAAAGACGTATATCATACCAAACATAACAGAAGCAACAACAACAACACGCACAAATCTAGTATAATCCTACGAAAAATATATTGAAGTTGTTTCTATGAATCAGACAAATAAAATTGCATGTAAACTAAACTTATATCACAGCTGATAAACCGGCAAAAATGAATCTTGTTATAAGTATTCGTGGGCCAAAATGTTCTACATGTATCACACCAACTAATTAACTTACATTTCCAACAAACACCATATTATTTGCGATGATAAAAGACCAACTGAAACAGCTAAGATGCTAATTAGCGCCAGATTTTTTGGCAGAACACAGCCAATGATGAACACAGTTCAAATACATGCTTGCATTTTAAAAGATAATACCATCCATTAATTTTCTATCATTCCAACAAGTCATATGATAAAGATGGACCAGCTTTAAAAAGTTGTTGCGATCACTTTTTATTTAATGGTTACGTCCAGATTCTACGATAGACCTCAGAATGAAATTGGTTATTCATGTACCTGTAGGAAACTGCCTTGACTGACTTCAGGAAAATCATCCTTAATGTACAGAAGTGCACCAGATATTACCCCTACAGCCAAGTTTAAAATTTATGAGATAATTTAATCATAGTAAGGTTAGATAATTGATAATATAAGATGCGAAAACAAATAGAGATTCCTAATATTGCAACTTCAAAGTCAAAAAAGCTAAATACCAAAGGCATGGCATGAGGCGTTAAACGAAATTCTTCATTCAATAACAACACATTGCTAGCACCAAATTGCTTATGTCCGCCAATACTTCTTAGCGTCGTCGTTACATTAGAACTTTATGGTAGCCTCCAACTCCAAATTTACTCTGCTGTGTTAGCGTATATCACCTAATGCACAACACCATATTTACTTTTCAGTTAGATGTTGTCGCCTGCAAGCTTAGAACTTCGCCTATATAACCAGGCTCCAAAATATCAAAATATGTACAATAAGTCCTACACATGACTGGAATGTTAAGCACATTATATTATACACCATATGTAAGTATTTGTCTATATTTCCATGCTAGCTATTTAACATAAAAGAAAGGACTTCTTCCCAAAAATTTCATAGCCTTGAGAACAGAGTTCATAGAAGTACGCGTACCCATCTCGAAGCTATTTTGTGATGCTCAAATATGGTCAAGCATCAAGCATTGCAGATATGATAATCACAAAGTATGTCTTTTTAACTCTTTTGCACAAAGATGTCAAACATGAACTGCTCTTTGGCTCACAGAACAATACTTACAGCTTCATAGTGTCTTTCTGTTCAAGTGCAAGTAATCTGCATCTTCACAGACATGTGTATTTGAACTTTCCTGCATTAAATGTTGCAAGTTGCAAAATAAAAGGTTTACATTGCAAGAAGATAAACACTAAATGAATTTATTTAATTGCAAGGTAATAGTAATTATCTAAACGTAAATACATCAATTCTAAGTAAGAAAAGATTTAATTTTTGTTAGCACAAGATTAATATACAACATTTTAGTAGTAAAACAAACATTAGCTGCAAACAACTATCAAAATTTAAATGCACATAAGAAATATTCAAAAGTATCTTTTAAGATAAATGGGTGTTTCACCTTCTCTATAGTTCCTCCCAGGAAACAGAGTATTTAAGAACAAGTGGATGGCATCCAACGATTCACTACTCATCTAGCTGACCTTGATTTTAATCAGCCTAGTTGCCTCCTTAAGTCCCAATTTTTCTTATTATTAGTTGAATCTTAAATTTTAGAATAACATACCTGGTGATGGTTCTTGGAAAAGGTAAAATACATGCACTTCCCCTTTGGAGCAAGTACTGCACAAAACGGAAAATAGGACATTAATATATATTGATTAGTTATTTATATCTTTCTCCTCTTCCCGCCTTTATTTTGCATAATCTCGACATTTTTGTATTGTTTTTTAAAAGAAATCAACAATACTTGCCATTTCAAAAGAAGTTAGGGCAGACAAATAGAGATAGAAGAGATAAAAAGACACTTAAAGAAACCTGAGGGTTAATAGCTTGTTGAACAGTAAGAAAAGCGAAATCTTCAGATGGACTGGTTGAGTAGATATAAAAAATTTCTCTCAAAACTGTGGTCTCAAGACTATTATTTTTCTACATTATTAAATGAATTTAGGTGTTTGCAGGTGGTCAATGTGTATGAAAATCGACTTTGTGGCGTCATTAGCAAGACAATGATGTTATATATTCATCTATTGCCAATGTGAATTCGGCAAACTTTACCATTTCTCACCATAATATAATTTCAGAAGTCTCAAGATGTAACTTATACCGAAGAATGTTGAAGAAACGGTCTGACTGTATATTTTATGCAAAAAGAAAAAAGTTATTACGATTAAGACTTTTGAGTCGAGGATAGCAAACTCATTAAATTAATTTGGGAAGGACCAGGAAATGTACATAATAAACCAAGAACACCTTCTATCTTGCCCACTCTAATTTACAGGAGCAACATTCGAGGAAAAGATGGCAATCTTGAAATAGGCTGCTGAAAGATAAATAAGAGGACCGTCATTTTACCTGCATGATCAGGTTCCTAGATTGTTGTCCTCCCCATGGATAAGCAAGATAGGCTTCTTAATCTTATTGGCCGAAATAAAGGTGCTCATCTCAACATAAGTATTGGTCGCCTCCCGAAGTGTTCTCTCCTTATTCTGCAAGCAATGCAAGTGAATGAACTAAATCCTCCTAGAATGCAGAGATAATCACCAAATCATAAGGACTTAAGACTGGTTGACCTTAAACAAGAATTTGGAGGACTACCTGGAACCCAAAAAGTGTTAGTGTTTTGTAAAGACAATAAAATCTTTCTGATACTTCGATTTCTATCAACCTCTACGTTAGATGTTCCGATTGTCAATCTCCATAGGTACATTTATCTTGTAACTCTAATAAAATCAATGTACAAGTAGCTGATTAACCACAGCAACGTAGTAAAATGCAGAAATGTTCTTTAGTGAATGGTAACCCTGAAGAGAACATTTCTAAAATTTAAAGCATGGCAGTATATCACTGTTGAAATTGTTAATGATTTGAAAAATGCACTCTCAACCTACATTCATAAAGGGGAAAACCAGGGAGCTTACTTAGAACCATATCCAGACAACACCTCAGCAGGTTCTCCTTTTGCAACAGCAACAACAAGCTCATTCTTAAATCTGTTAGCATGGATTTAACTTGTTAAGCCAGCGAAAGCAAATTTATCTTCTTTTTTTTTTTGATGACTTGCACCGGGTGTCCGAAACTCTTCGAGTCCCGACTAATCCCGGGGGTGCACAGGTTGTTGGTTCATGGGCCTTTGTCCCTTCTTATGTGGATAAAATGAAGCCGAATTTGGAACAACACACTTTTGCCCATAGGCTCATTACTATGGGGCATATATATTGATCTTTTTAGGTCTTATTCACCAATCACAAAAAGAGAGTTTTCAGCAGCCAAAGAGAGAAAAACAAAGTTGATTTTCGCACCTAAATTTCAGTCACAGCTGTCAACTTCAAATTGCGATTCCCGCTTCGTTTCTTGTCCAATTAAGCTGATTTTTGGACTGCTTGTTCCTCTCATCTCAATATTTGATTAGGAATTGATGGAGCTTGATTTGGTGGCCTTTAGATCCTGTTCTTAATTTTTGAACTGTAGTTGCATTTTTTTTACTTTCACTCCTTTATTTCTCTAGTGTTTGGTGCTATGGTTTATGTATTGTTTCTTGTTGTTTGGAACTTGTTTTGTGGCTATTTTGGAAGACAATATTGTAACTCTTTGGTGATTATAGTGGAGGTTTTGGTCCCGTGGTTTTTTACTCTTCACACTGAAGGGTTTTCCACGTAAATCTTGTGTCTCGTGTGATTGTCTTTATTCTTATCTTGTTTCATTTGGTTGATTTGTTTGATGTATATTACTCTATTTTTCTTGGGTTTATTTTTATCCTCTTGGTTCAAGCTGAAAGAAAAAATTTAGTCTTGGGTATTTTTCGCTGCTACCCTGTCGGGTTCTTTGATTGTGTGTCCGTCTTTCCTAACAAGTGGTATTAGAGCGTTGGTTGTTGTTGATTGTCGATTTGAATGATGGAGGCAAATCTGAGCAAGATGGTGTGTTTGAATGGTAGTAACTATCATACTTGGAAAGGCAAGATGAAAGATCTTCTATTTGTCACGAAAATGCAAGTACCTGTGTTTGCATCTACTAAACCTGAATCCATGACAGATGAAGATTGTGAATTTGAGCACTTACAGGTTTGTGGCTATATTAGACAATGGATTGAAAATAATGTTAGAAATCATATTATGAATGAGACACATGCTAGAAGTTTGTGGGACAAGCTCGAGACACTTTATGCTTCGAAGACTGGCAATAACAAGTTGTTCCTGCTTAAGCAATTGATGAATATCAGGTATAAAGAGGGCAGTCCTATTTTTGATCATATAAATAATTTTCAAGGTGTCCTTGACTAGCTGTCCGGAATGGGTGTAAAGTTCGATGAAGAAATTCAGGGACTTTGGCTTCTTAATACTCTGCCTGACTCTTGGGAAACTCTTTGAGTTTATTTGACTAATTCTGCTCCCGGTGGTATTGTAACTATGGAATATGTTAAGAGTGGTGTCTTGAATGAAGAGATGAGAAGAAGATCTCAGGCCTCATCTTCTTCATCTTCACATCTCTGATGTTTTGGTTACTAAAGAGAGGGGGAGAAACAAGTCCAGAGATTTAAATCATAGAGATAAAAGTAGAAGCAAGTCAAGGTTCAAATTCAAGAATGTTACATGTGACTATTGCAACAAAAAGGGGCATATCATGAAATATTGTTACAAGCATAAGAGAGATATAAGACGGCAAAAGAAAAAAGGCGATAATGAAAATCGTGTTGCTATTGTTGCTAATGATGATCTTCTTGTTTCTTGTGGTGAGAATACCATTAATCTTGTTCGCGATAAGTCTAGCCGGTTTGTGGATTCTGGTGCTACATCTCATATTACGCCAAAAAAGGAATTATTTTCTTCTTATACTCCAGGTAATTTTAGGATGTTGAAAATGGGAAATAATGATGAAGTTAAAGTACTTGGCATTGGCACGATTTGTTTGGAAAGTAACAATGGTTCCAAACTAGTTCTCAATAATGTCAAGCATGCTCCAGATGTTTGCCTGAATTTAATTTCTGTAGGAAGTCTTGATGATGAGGTTTATGTTAATACCCTTGATGCTGGCCAGTGGAAGCTTACTAGAGGTTCGATGATTGTGGCTCGAGGTGACAAGTTGTCTAACTTGTATATATTTAAAGGGCTCTACTTCTAAAGGCTTGATAAACTTGGTGGAGAATGATACTTCATCAAAGTTGTGGCATAGAAAGTTGAGTCATATGAGTGAGAAAGGGATTGATAGCTTGGCTAAGAAAAATTTGTTTTCTGGAGTAAAAAAAGCAAAGTTGAAGAAGTGTGTTCATTGCTTAGCCGGTAAACAGAAAAAAGTTTCTTTTCACAGTCATCCGCCTTCAAGAAAGCTCGATTTACTGGAGTTGGTGCATTCTGATTTGTGCGGTCCTTTTAAAGTAAGGTCTCATGGTGGTGCACTTTACTTTGTGACTTTTATTGATGATCATTCTCTCAAAACTCTGGGTATTTCCTTTGAAGTCCAAGGATCAAGTACTTGATGTGTTCAAGAATTTTCAGGTCTTAGTTGAAAAATAGACAGGGAAGAAATTAAAATGCATCCGTTCAGATAATGGTGGTGAGTATATTGGTCCCTTTGATACCTATTGTAGAGAGCAGGGTATTCGGCATCAGAAAACTCCTCTAAAGACTCCTCAGTTGAATGGCTTAGCAGAGAGAATGAACAGAATACTAGTTGAGAGGGTTAGATGTATGCTTTCAGATACTAAGCTGCCAGATTCCTTTTGGGCAGAAGCACTTAATACGGCTATTTATGTTATCAATTTAGATCCTACTGCTACTTTGAATGGTGATGTCCCTGACATAGTTTGGTCTGGTAAGAATGTTTCTTCTGATCATCTTTGAGTCTTTGGGTGTAAATCTTCTGTTCATGTTCCTAAGGATGAAAGTTCAAAGTTGGATGTTAAAATTAAATAGTGTATCTTCATTGCTTATGGTCAAGATGAATTTGGCTATCGTTTCTATGATCCAGTTGAGAAGAAACTTTTTAGAAGCCGCTATGTTGTGTTCTTTAAAGACCAAACAATTGAAGATTTTGACAAAGCTAAAAAGGTTGATTCTCAGAGTAGTGAGAGCCTAGTTGATGTTGATCCAGTTCCTTTAACTACTGCTCTTGAAGAAAATCTTCATGATGATGAAAATCAAGTTGATAATGAAGATAATGATCATATTCAGAATGACTAGCAAGAAGTAGTTGATGCTCCAGTGTAAGTTGATATGGTTGATCAGCAATCAGTTATTGATGCTCCAAAGAGTTTTCTCAGATGATCTACAAGAGAGAGAATACCTTCATCTCGTTATTCTCCCAGTGAGTATGTACTCTTGACTGGCGGGGGAGAACTTGAGAGTCTTGATGATGCCATGGAAAGTGAAGAAAAAGAAAAGTGGTTTGATGCTATGGAAGATGAAATTAGATCTTTGCAAGATAATCATACCTTTGATTTAGTTAAGCTACCTAAAGACAGAAAAGCTTTGAAAAATAGGTGGGTTTTTCGGGTGAAGCATGAAGATGGTAATCCAATTCCACGGTACAAAGCTAGATTGGTTGTGAAGGGATTTAACCAGAAAAAGGGAGTTAATTTTGATGAGATATTTTTTTCGGTTGTAAAGATGTCATCCATTCGTGTGGTTCTAGGCTTAGCTGCAAGTCTAGATTTAGAGGTTGAGCAAATAGATGTTAAAACTGCTTTTCTCCATGGTGACTTAGATGAAGAAATTTATATGAAGCAACCTGAAGGTTTTGAAGTCAAGGGAAAAGAGAATTATGTTTGCAAATTGAAGAAGAGCTTGTATGGTTTGAAACAAGCTCCTAGGCAGTGGTACAAGAAGTTTGGTTCCTTTATGAGTCGGCAGGGCTTCAAGAAGACTACTTCAGACCATTATGTTTTTGTGCAAAAATTCTCTGATGGTGACTTAATTATTGTGTTGATTTATGTTGATGACATGTTTGTTGTTGGTCATAATGCTTGCAGGATTCAAAAGTTGAAGCAAGAGTTGAGTAAGTCTTTTTCTATGAAAGACTTAGGACCAGCAAAGCAGATTCTTGGCATGCAGATTGTCCATGATAGAAAGGCCAAGAAGTTGTGGTTATTACAATAGAAGTATATTCAAAAAGTACTTCGAAGGTTTAACATGGACAAGGCTAAGGTTGTCAGTACACCTTTAGCTATACACTTCAAGTTGAGCACGAAGCAGTGTCCTTCCAGTGATGATTAGAAGAAAGATATGAAGAAAGTTTCTTATGCTTCAGCTATTGGTAATTTGATGTATGCAATGGTTTGCACAAGACCGGATATTGCTATGTTGTTGGTGTTGTTAGTCGTTTTCTTTCTAATTCTGGAAGAGAACATTGGAATGCTGTGAAGTAGATCATGAGATATCTTTGTGGCACTTCTAGTCTGAGTTTGTGTTTTGGTACAGGGAAGCCTAGTCTTTATGGTTATACTGATTCAGATATGGCCGGTGATGTTGATACTCGCAAGTCTACTTCAGGGTATTTGGTTACTTTTGTAGGGGGAGCTGTGTCTTGGCAATCTAGGTTGCAAAAATGTGTTGCTCTATCTACTACAGAAGCTGAGCTTATTGTTGTCGTTGAAGCTTGTAAAGAATTGCTTTGGAGAAAGAGATTCTTGGGGGAACTTGGTTGTGCTCAAGAGAGGTATGTGCTTCATTGCGACAGTCAAAGTGCCATACATCTTGGCAAGAATTCTACATTTCATGGTCGGTCTAAACACATTGATGTGAGATATCATTGGATTTGGGATATGTTGGATTCTAA
>NW_025853631.1:19795-22316 GCF_002878395.1 Capsicum annuum | reverse complement strand
AGATTATTGGGGGAACTTGGTTGTGCTCAAGAGAGGTATGTGCTTCATTGCGACAGTCAAAGTGCCATACATCTTGGCAAGAATTCTACATTTCATGGTCGGTCTAAACACATTGATGTGAGATACCATTGGATTCGAGATGTGTTGAATTCTAAGTTGCTTGAACTTGAGAAGATTCATACATATGATAATGGTTCCGACATGATGACTAAAGCTTTGCCAGGAGGGAAGTTTGAAGATTGTTGCATGATCGCCAGGATAGCGGTCTCCTCCACATAGTCGGGAGGGGGGGAATTATTGGGTCATGGGCCTTTGTCCCTTCCTATGTGGATAAAATGAAACCCAATTAGGACCAACCTACTTTTACCCATAGGCCCATTACTATAGAGCATATATATTGATCTTTTTAGGTCTTATTGACAAATCACAAAAAGAGAGTTTTCAGCAGCCAAAGAGAGAAAAACAAAGCTGATTTTCGCATCTAAATTTCAGCCACAGCTGTCAACTTTAAATTGAGATTCAGCTTCATTTCTTGTCCGATTGAGCTGATTTTTGGACTGCTTGTTCCTCTCATATCAATCTTTGATCAGGAACTGACGAAGTTTGATTTGGTGGCTTGTAGCTCCTGTTATTTATTCCCGAATAGTAGCTGCATTTTTTGTGCTTTCACTCATTTATTTCTCTAGTGTTTGGTGCTGTGGTTTATGTATTGTTTCTTGTTGTTTGGAATTTGTTTTGTGGAAATTTTGGAAGACAATATTGTAAATATTTGGTGATTATAGTGGAGGTTTTGGTCCCGTGGTTTTTTACTCTTCACACTGAAGGATTTTCCACGTAAATCTTGTGTCTCGTGTGATTGCCTTTATTCTTATCTTGTTTCATTTGGTTGATTTGTTTGTTTTATATTACTCTATTTTGCTTGGATTTATTTGTCTCCTCTTGGTTCAAGTTGAAAGGGAAAGTTTAGTCTTGGGTATTTTCCATTGCTGCCCTGTCGGGCTCTTTGATTGTGAGCCCGTCTTTCCTAACACAGGCCCTCGTCAAGGAGTTTCCCGCAAGTGAACCACAGGTAATTCTGGGTTCCACCCAGTCCGATGGCCCTCAGAAATTATTTGCACCCAGTGTGTATTGAACTTGAGACCTAGAAAGGGAGCACCCCAAAGCTCAAGCCAATTACCACCAGGCCAACCCCTAATTTCTAACTGATGTAAATAACTATAGTTCCAGCAGATCTTTCCATTGTAACCTTATTGTGCATCCTGAAAATCTATATCTGTAGTACATAGGTAGTTCCAGCAGATCTTTCCATTGTAACCTTATTGTGCATCCTGAAAATCTATATTTGTAGTACATAGGTTGAACCCTATGCTTACAGTCAGGGCTCTTAAGTTTGGTGCGCATGTCTATATCTAACATTTCTCTATTATCATACACGATGCTGGATGCATTGAAAAACACTCAAGTAGGCACACAATAGAAAATTTAACACTTTTGGTTTACCGAGTCATTAAAATCAATACATAAGAACATAATAAATAAGACAAATAGTTTCTGGTTGAAGACATTATTTTTTTAGTTCAAATTGAATGCCCGTACTAAAACATGTTTGTACATATAACTGGGGACAGAGAAAATTTACGTCATATTCACATAACAACTGCACATTTAGGGATTTGGTAGCTAGTTTTTTTTTTTTTTTTTTTGATAAAGTAAATGGTCCATTAAAGGCATCAAGAAGATGCAAATTAGTTACAAAAGTAAGAGCAAAAGTAGTTGGGTCTGTTAGCTTTGGTACAATTATGCTAGAGCTAGGGAGCTAACAAACTTCGAGAAACTATCTAGGGAATCTACAAAGGACATATTAACCCAACTATACAGACAAATGAGACAATCAACTTTGAGAGAATGTAGAGGCGTTGATAGGCCATCAAAACATCTTCTATTACGTTCCTTCCAGATACTCCAAAGAATTGTGCAGGCATCATTTTCTAAGCTTGTTTGATGGTGTTGTCAACTTTACAGCAGCACCAACTCTTAAGAGGAATTTGATAGCTAGTTAGAACTACACAATTATTAGTAATGCAGGTATTAGTTATTTTAGTATTAGCTATTCCATCTTTTTCCCTAGATGAGATAATACATCAAATGACCCTAGCCCTAAGGCTTTACACCAAAAATTCTAACCTAAACAATTAAAAAAAAAAACAGAAAACAATATTTATCTTCCATGCAATAAAATAAAATTAGCTAACACTATATCACACAATGATGAAAAAATTAAACATTGTGCAAAAATTCAATCATATCATATGTTATTATATCAGAAATGCTAAGAGATATGCTTAAGAGCATTTTTTTTCCAGATCTGAGGTAATAATACAATTATAATGAAAATGAGAAATTTGGGGATTAAGGGGAAGAAATTTACTTCTTCCCAAAGCGATTCAATGTAGGCGGCGTTATGGCAATTGATCTGCGGCTTTGTCTATACAGAGAGAATAAGAGAAATACCTAAACTTGA
>NW_025853631.1:0-16795 GCF_002878395.1 Capsicum annuum | reverse complement strand
CATACTGTTCTTGATAACGAAGACAAAGAAGTTGAAGATATCAAGAAAATGAGCTCATAAAAAGAAGAAATCTTAATGGTGAATCAAAAACCCCACGAAGCCAAATTGATGGAAAGTTAACAAAATCGATATTCGATTACAGTATTTATGGAAAAAAGTTACCAAGAATGACTCCAATTCAGAATTTGGAAGCAATTATCGGAACCTGCAATGAACCTTTTGAGGAAAAATTGTCGAAAGCTGATTTACAGATTGATAAAGACAGGATTTCATTTCAGAGATGTGATTTCAAAAGTGCAAATCTGTCATTATTGAAAAAAGATGAAGTTAAAGATGAAGACAATCTTGTTATAGGAATTCGAGTGAACACTAATGATGAATTTGGAAATTGTTATGAGATGGTTTTTGATACGCATCGTAATGCTTTCTAAAAGCTTTGTAATGGATGGAAAAAGATGTTGAATGAGCATAAAGTGAAGGGACTTTTATCGAGTCTGGAGCCAAAGGGCTATTTTTTAAATTAAAAATATCAAAACGGACAATTAATTTTAAAAAATACCATAACGGACAAATCGTTACGGATCCAGCGACTAATAAGTCGCCGGGCCCATAACAATTAATAAATTGCTGGGTCAACAGCGACTTACATGTCGCTGATAGTGAGGCGACTTACTGTCAGGTTTACTGTTCCCATATGAATTAAAAAAGTGTGTATCCTTGAATCAAAAAGTGTGTGCATCCTTGATTATATTCATACAGCCTTTGAAAAGTAAAAAGATTCCTCCACTATTGATGTAATTCATGCAACCTTTGAAATGTTTGTGCTGCATTTTTTTAAAAAAACGTACTGTTTGCACGTGAATAGATATCTGTCTACATCTAAATTCCGTCTATATATTCGGTTGGAAGTAATTCATATGTTCATACAAAAAAATTTTAAACTGAAAAAAGTTTACAAATATTTAATCAAAATACAAGTTAAGACATCAATTATAAGGTATGTTAATATATAGTTTTTACATTATTTTTATTGTGAAGTATAAAAATGTTACATCAAGTTCTTAAACTTAAATTTTATATTCTTTAAATAATCTTTATTAATTTACTTTTGATCATAACAGATTGATTTTTTTATGTAGATATGAATCCATTATTAAAATTACAAGCAAAACATCGATTTCAAAAAATTTGGGACATCGAGGGACAAGATATGTGTTTAAATACACGTCGTGCCGATACTGAATTTTGGTTGCACATACAGGAGAGTCCATTGCATTATCGAATCCTTCAATATTTAAGTTTTTGTGGATTTAGAAGAATTGTAGAAGTAGGAAACATTCCATACGATGTTGGACTTATAAGTGCATTGGTTGAGAGGTGGCGCCCCAAAACTCACACATTTCACTTGTGAATTGGTGAGGCCACTATTACTTTACAGGATATTGAAATTATGTTTGGAATGGTTGTAGATAGGAATCCTATACTTCTAGAAGGTTCTACCGATTTAGGAATTGTAGCTAGACGACAAATGATGCGTGACTTAACAGGATGGGAACCTCCACTAGATTGCTTTTGTGGAATTAGAAGAATACTTGTATCTAAATTAGCTGCATATGTAAAAGAGTTAGATGATATTACTGATGATACTCCCGAAATTGAGGTGCAACAAAGAGTTCGGTTGTACCTATTATGGTTGTGTGGAGGTACATTATTTCCTGACAAGTCCAATTCTAAAATATCTTTGGACTATTTAATCGACTTGCAAGACTTAAATGCAATGTCGACAAAGGCTTGGGGCGCAACTGCATTGTCATTTTTATACTATTCTTTATGTCGTGCATCCATGTCTTCATCTAGCGATGTATGTGGATTTCTTGCCTTAGTTCAAGTACGTGAAACTTAATATTTGTGTTTTAAAATTTGTACTACTTAATTTTATTCTGTTATTAAAATTAGTTGATTTTATATTTTTATAGGTATGGGCATGAGAGTGTATTATTCCACTTCAGCCAGCACCGCACCCTCTGTGGGCAAACCATCATGAGGCCTCGGCTCCACTTGCACGAAAGTGGAGACGAGGTATAGTTCATGTTAATGAGGCGAGAAACATACTTGTCATAATTAGAGATGTCCTGGATAACCTAACTATTAAGCAGGTAATTGAAGTTTTAATACTCATGATTTGTCATATTGATTAAAAAAAAATTATAATGTAAGAATTGAAAAGTACCATATTTGTTACTAATAGATTTTCTTATGTATAATTTTAAGTATAATATTATATCTATTTGAAAAGAGCAATATAATTACTGTGTTTTATAACGATCTATTTATTTTATATTTTATTTGGGAGCCCTATTCAGAAGAAATACGCAATGAATTGCCCGTGTGGTGTCAGAGGGGAGAACCT
The DNA here is from genome assembly GCF_002878395.1 of Capsicum annuum. NCBI lineage: Eukaryota > Viridiplantae > Streptophyta > Magnoliopsida > Solanales > Solanaceae > Capsicum > Capsicum annuum. Next base: position 14,385 of record NW_025853631.1, on the reverse strand, counting down.
ATTTGGATGGCTAAAGTGCCACTTATTTGTGGAATAGTCCATGAGTGGCATATGGTTGATCGGGTTGTTAAACAATTTGGTTATCTCCAGCATGTACCTGGATCGTGTACTCATTTTCACAAACCACATTTTAAGCATGATAACCGAAATAGAATAACACAAGAAGTTTTAAATATGTATAATGAAACAAAAAATATGTGGGATACACGTCGGGAACATATTTTTGAGCCCCATCATATAAACAATCAATTAGAGTATATTCATTGGTATTATAATCATGCTCGCATGTTAATTGAAAATCGTTCAAAGAGGATACCAACACATGGCAGGCAGACATGAGGCCTTGGTACGTATATTCAAAAAACCTTAATACACGTTAGTGGTCTTTTTAATACATGTCAATGATCATTTTTATTTTGTATTTTTTGGCTATGGGACATGAAACCATTTATCAGATGGCTCAATTGATTTTACGTGATTCAAGAGCAACTAGCGAGATGTATGAATTTGCATCAGAAGTTGCCTGTATTTCTTCGGAATCAATGAATTCTGCCTATCTAGGAACACGATTGAGCTTTGCTCCTAATTATGTATCATCGACTCAATCTGTGGAATCACCACCAGTGCAAGTTCTCCGTCAGGAACGTCAATCTGAATCTAGAGATAGTACGCGTCAGGGTAGAAGAGGCGGTCGTAGTAGTAGGGCAGATCGTAGCGAAGAACCACATGATAATTTTGGCTTGTCTTTAGCTACTACTACCGAGGCATATTATCCCACGTTTGAATTTAGTGAACCCTTAACGGCTGTTACTGATTTTTCACGCGAAGAAACAGCTGGTTTTGTAATGCCACCCGTTGTGCAATATGATTTTGCACAATTAAGTGAATTTCATCATGCTCCCCAACCAGAAATGCGTGAATTTTTCATGAATAACTCTTCATTTAATGAGGCGTTAAGCTTTTCTGATATGAGTCGGTAATTCGTATAATATATTTAATAATTTATGATTAATTAATTAATTATTATTTATTTAATTATATTTCATGTTATTACTGGCAACAATGTCCAATGCAGAAACATCTCAACCACATGTATGATGTCATTTCTGAATTTACATACTTCATTTTATTTGTAGTCTTAAATAATCTTACCTTTAAAAATAATTTTTGTAGGTTACAAGAGAATATGATCGTCGAAGATCAACTAGGCCACACGTATCAACTTATTGTGGCACGGATAGTCGTCATGATCACGTTGGGAGACAAAATTAATCAAAAATTTTGTTGGTTGTAATTTCAAAAGACCAAATTTAGGTAGGTTAATTTTTTCTAGTGTAATTTAGGTAGGCTAATGTTTTCTAGTGTTATTTAGGTAGGTTCATGGTACATTATGTAATTTTTGTTATGTTTAGATGAATTTAAAGTTACACCGTCATAAAAATTTTATATTATTATTTTCAATTCCCTTGTCAAGCCAACAAACATAAATTAGCTAGTAGTAGATTATTTTATAAGACATATTACATTAAAGATACAACATATAGACCAATAACACAACATAAAATAATAATATATGAAAGTCACAAACTACTGAGCTCGTCTAGGTCAACGTGCCTTAGTGTGATCTATTTCTTTGCAAATACTACACTTTCTAGCCATGCAAGCTAGAGCAATATCCATATCATTCTTAAGTTGGGTTCTTTCTTCAACACCAGATGTCCGCATATATTCAACGTTTGCAACTAAAGCAAATAGGGATGGCGGCCAATACCATTCATCAACCACGGGGTAAAATTTACCACTATATATTTATTTGTATAACTTGGTGTTGTAGTACTTGCTAACATATGTATTAGGTTCGATGCCACGAATGCCACAAAACTTAATACAATGTGAGCATGGCATGTGATAATTCTTCCATTTTCCACAAGAACATATTTTTTTCTTGGCATTAACTGTGTGGACATTTCCACCCTTACCATCACGTGCAAAAGTAAGAATCTCAAATACCCCATCACCAGTTTGATAAGTCATCATGTTAGTGTCCGATTGCGCTTTCTCCCAATAATTTAAGAATTTGTTTTCAACGGCAGGAGGCCATGACTTATTATTTTGTAATAAAGCATCAGCAAGATTGTTTCATTCCACAAAACGGTCAACAAGAGCTTTAAAAGTCATGCGAACCATAGCAGTCACTGGAAGCCCCCGAACTTTCTTCAACAAACCATTATATGATTCGGATACATTTGTCGTCATGGCACCCCATCTACGACCATCATCCTTATACATTATCTATTTATCTAGCGAAAATTTATCTAACCACATATATGTTGCAGGGGACAATATCTTAATTTGTTCCATTCTTTGAAAAAACTTCCTTTCTTGATGCTCTGTGGCAGCCGACCACATTAAGTTCTCGAGCTCTCTATTCACATTTTTTTTATTAAAATTGGCTTTCAAGTGTCGAACACAAAATCTATGAAAAGTGTTTGGTGGACTCAACCAATCATAAGACTGAATACATTATAATATTCCTTTATGACGGTCAGAAATGAGACTAATTTTTTTTTCTCTCACCGATAACATGCCTCCATAATAACTTAACAAACCATGATCATGATTCAAAACTTTCACGTGCAACAAGAGCATATGCAAGCGGAAGAATATTACCATTAGCATCAATCCCAACAGCAATTAATAGTTTCAAATCGTACAAACCATAAAGATAGGTGCCGTCTATTGAAATGGCGGGCCTGCAGTATTTGAAACCATCAATGCTCTGTTTAAAAATCCAAAATAAAAATTTTAATATTTTCTCACCCTGCATTGTGGAAGAATAGCGCTCCCATTCAACAACAGTACCGGGATTGAAATATTGTAGTGCAGTCATGTAGCAAGGTAATACTTTGAAAGAAATTTCAAAATCTCCATATACCATTACAAATGCTTTTTTTCGACCTCTTTGAGCTTTTCTATAACTGGGAGTAAAATGATGCTTTGACTTGATGACTTCTCAAACCGCCTTAATACTAATATTCGGGCTTTGCATAATATGTGGTACCAACGTAACAGCAATCATATTGATGTTTAGATTGAAATGATCTTCTTTGTAGTTATCGGTCAGACAAATATGTGGTTCTATCATTTTTCCTGCTTTCCACATACCACCTGAAATCTCTCGAAAGCGAATCATCCATTCGCATCCCAACATGTGACGCTTGCACATAACACTCCAGCTCTTACTTGTGGATCTATCATAAATATACTCTTTTCTTTTTTTAAGACTATACATTCTCACAGTAGATTTCATTTGTTTCCTATTTATGAATAACATACCTAATTTCATATAGATTCAAATAAGTATTAGTCGATAAAAAAAAGAAATTAATTATTTTAACTATTGTAGTTAGCAAAAATCTAACCTGTTTGAATGAATTCCGGATTCCTTAAATTCCAAAGAGCAGCTTGATTGAAACTATCATCACATGTGTACGTAAAATCTTCTGCGCTTTCTTCGGTATTATCCAAATACGGAATTTCTATTGATGGATGACTAACACTACGAGCAACTAGAGCTGCATCTTCTCCAATATATTATCATCATCGGACGTTTCAACATCATCCATTGATTCATATTCTGAAGGTTCATCACTGTCTGATCCACACACTCCATTATCAGCTACATCATCATTATTTTCCACAATTTGTGTAAGCCGAGTCAGTGTACCTTCAAAACCATTACATCTATAAAATAGAAAAAGGTTAAACATAATTAGTATAAGTTATAAATTAATTTAATTTAAAAAGATTTTGTATTTACCCATCGATTGACTCCAGCGGAAAATAATGTTGCTAATGATTAGAATTCAAATTTTGCATGTGCATATGAGCATTGCTAGGTCCCCCAATATCAAAATTATGCACATTTCCATCAGAGTTATCATACTGCATATCAACCCAACCACCACATTGTGTATTCAAATTACTTATATCATTTGAGTGTCTGCCAAATTCTCCCACTCTTTGATGTTGGACTATGTCCCTTGAAGAATCAACATTCAAATTCGATAAATGTGATGTATCACAAAGATCAAATTCGTTGTCGGTGGATTTTTGAACGATAGGACAACGTTCAATTGACGCATATATATCGAGACTTGTTAAGTTAATACGACTACCAAAAATCGTAATAGTACGGAGAAATATAGATAAAGAATCATCATTCCAAATACAAGTCTCACCGTACGTTATAACTCCATTTGGAGTAAAAGACGTTGGATATCGTCCCGTGATAACCACTACATCTTCTGGATCAGTTATACCCATTTTATTTCTTAGTACGCGTTGCAACCTCTCATGTTTAAGAGACAATGAAAATATTTGTACAACTATAGGCGGCCGACTATATATTACAGAACCAGCTTCATATAAAACTTTACCACCCCAATATAAATTTACTCTTACTGTATCTTCATTCATTTTTTCAATACTAAAAATTGTAAGCTGAATAAAAATAATAGTTGAATAAAATTGTATTGTAAATTGAACTCGTAGTATGAAAACTCTTCATGCAAACCCTATATATAAACATTGAAACACGTTCATGTACACTTTAGAACAACTCACATGCATGCACTATTTGTCTATTTTATTTCCCATGCATTATTCTCTCAAAAAGCTATCTTATTCCCTTTCACATAAAGATTCAAAAGTTGCATGTCTCATGCCTTTAATTAGCAAAAAAAATCAAAGGTTGCACAAGCCTTGTCACATCAACCATAAGCCAAAAAAAAAAAAAATCAAAGGTTGCAGTTGCCGTAAGCCTTATCACATCCTGGCAGCAAGTCGCCTCACTGTCAGCGACATATAGTCGTTGTTGACCCAGCAATTTATTAATCATTGTGGGCCTGGTAACTTATAAGTCGCTGGATCCGTAATAATTTGTCCGTTTTGATATTTTTTAAAATTAATTGTCCGTTTTGGTATTTTTAATAAAAAAAATAGCCCTTTTGGCCATTGTCAAACTAAATAGACCATTTAGATTGGAGATCGATAGTAGCAGCAGTGAACAATAATGGAGAAATATTAAGCCCCAAATCTCTACCCAATTTGCGAACAACCATAGACACATAACTTTATAAAAAGGATTCCAAAATAAATTAAGACAACACATGTACATTATGATGTTCTCAACATCTTCTCTAATCAAGGAAAGTTTATGAATCTGCAGTATTTTTAGGTACTTGTATTCCATCTCCTCGTCTTATTTTGTTTGGGCATAATTCCCTTATACAATTCATGGTTCTACCACGAGGCATCATCACTTGTGTTTACAAACAGTCGGTGTGGTGTATCAAAATGCTGCGCGCTCTTAGGGTGAGCGCCAAATGGGACCAGCATTATCCATTATAACCTTTAGGAGCTCCAATGGTAGTACTTTCCCTCTTAACAAAATATTGTCATCTGCATGCTCTTGTGATGAAAACTTCAAAGACAGTTTGCACAAATTCTTGAAGAGCATGAACCCGTCCTCTCTAATCTTACTGTAACCACTCAGATCAGCTCCTTCACTCGGTTCCCCGTCAATGGGCTCACCCTTCTTTTCACTGTTGTCATTCTCCAACTGCAAACACAACTTCGATTCAGCGATGCCTTCTTTGGACGTGGAATCCACAATTTCATTGAGGAAGTTCTGGGCGAACTGTATAGAGCTACCCTCGTTCAAATTCCTATTGGTGAACTCCAAGAGTTCAGCAACAGAGACGGTCTTTAAGTCCACCATCATGGAATTCTCCTCCACTCTGGTGAAAACAATAATCATCATCTGAGCAAGAACGGACTTGGCGCAGATCTGATTGGTGCCATTCAAGCCCCCCGAGATACGACATTATAACAGGACCTAACAATGTGGACAAGGTAATCACTTCTGACAAGCACGTAGGGAGATCGAAAAACAGAGAGCAAGACATACTTCCCGAATTCAGCATCTCCAGGCGTAGGAATCTTCCGTCAAGTGGGTTCTCTGAAGCTGAATCCATCAGCAACTGTTTCATCTCCGGTTACCATCATTGTTTCAGTCTTCTTCAGCGATTGAAAGAGAAAAGATGACAGAAGAGTCCGCTGGCAAATTTCTAGAAGCTCAACGACAGAACTTGTTAGTTAAACAAAACAGAAAAGGTTCTAGGAGAAAAGAGCTAGGGAACATATAGATAAAATGCCTAACCACCAGCAGAATGAATGATTAATTTCAAACAGAGCAGAAATTCATAAAACAACACTTTAGCATAATATCTATGACTATTCTAAACATCCAGAACACATTTAGGAAGTTCATAGTTTAAGCAGTCTAGTCTAATACCAGACCTCCACGTTATGGTTTCATCTTAGGCAATACATCGGGCGCATGTAGGATCCTTCAAAAATAATGCATTTTTGGAGGATCCACATTGATGCGGCAATATTTTTGAAGAGTCCGAGTAACTTAGATACCAAGTACCACTAAAGCAAAATGCAATGGCAAAGCTAAGCTAAGATAATGTGAATGGACTGCTACAATAATGAGCAACAACATTTCCATATAAAGCCTTACCGCTTGGCACGTTTCAGATCAAATAGAGCAAGTTCAGCAAGCTTAGCAGTGGACGTCACTTTCTCAGTTTCAGCTCAAGATGGCTCTTCCACTCCTGACATGAGCATCTCTGGTTTGATTGTAGTTGAACCATCCATGGACTGGCTATGCTGATGTCTAAGTCTTGGCTTCTCACCAACGGTAGGAGCAACTTTATTTGTTGCTGATGCCATTCCTTGTGTTTATGATGAACTAGAAGCTGCAGCTTCTGAAGAAGATTCACCCACTTGGAAATTAGAAGACAACGACGAAGAATTGAACCTATCCATGTCAGGGTACATTGAGAAGATGTCTTCCTCAAAACATGATACTCATATCAGCAAAACAAATATGCCAGGCCTCAATAAACTCTAACAGATACAAAGTTATATAAAACAGAGGTAATTTGTAGCCAATAGAGGTCTCAACAAAATATGAAGATTCTAATGTGTTCAAAAGTAATGCCTCTCCTTTGGAAAATAGAAAAGAGCATTGGAAATCACCGTTCAGGTTTGGATTATTCGGCATAATGTAATCACCAAATGTTACCCAGAATCACCTTATAAGAGAATTTACTGGGGTAAGAAATTGGAGCATCCCGTGAAGTTTGAATAGTCACGATATATATATATATAGCATGCTTGTTTGAGAAAAACTAAACTACTTTGCCATTACGAATAAAAATCGTGAGGAGATTGAATATACTTTTTATTTTGTACTAAAATAAGCATTCATATTTTCTTGTACATTTTAATAGTAAGACTTTTATTGAATTAGTTGTATTTTTTATATTTTTTGTCACAGCCAGACTCCACAGTAGATGAAGATTTGTGGCTATATAGTTTTTAAACCAAAATGAGGACAAACGATGGAATATTGAAGTAAAGTAGGAAAACTGAAATACTTCTTTTTCACATTCTGGCTTGAAAATTGAACAGTACTACTAAAAGCAATACCGGAGAGGATCTCTGAACAAATGAAAACAGAGTACACAAAAGACACATGACTTTAATAGCCAAGAAAAGCAAACCTGGGTTATATTCTCATTAGTAACTATATCAAATGTAAAATGTCATTCTGGATGGCTTGTCAAAGTGATTGGCTAAGAGCTTCTCTTATCCTTATAATAACCTGCATAAATAAGTTAACAGAAGAAATCTCCTCATAAATAATTTATGTTTAAATAGAGATATAACCAAACACTACAGTATATTGATATTGGCAAACACCCATATACTGTATATTGAGTATGAAAACAACTGGAAGAAGCTAATTACCTCTATGAGGGCTTAGCAGCTGTTCTAAATAAAGAATTTCACTAGTCGTTTTATTGTGCTTTTGTTAAATAAAATGTAGTGTTCGTCTTCCACTTCGGCAGTTTCATCAATGGACAAGGTTCGTAAAGTTTTAATATTATGGATACAGACTGGAAAGCAATTCAGCAGCGGTATCTTCCTTGCAAATCTAAGTGTCAAGTGATTCTTATGTACATTTCTGATGGCAACAACTTTGTTGTCAATTATTTATCCTCATGATTTCATAAAGTTGTGCTTAACATGGTGATGAAGGATTTTGCATAGTTGCTGGGGCAAAGTAGCTTCTTTGAGTGTCACTCCCATTTGATCCACACCATACACTTTCCTTGGAAAGTTTGTTATCAAACTGTAATTTCCAACTCCAGGCAACCCTAGTGAATCGACGTGCTTAAAAATTGCTTGAATCTTGTCTGTAGATGAGAAGCTAGGCTCTCTCCTCTCAAAATCGAATTACAATCTGCATAAATTCATCAAGAAAAGTGAGTATCCACGCGGGGTACATGCATATCAATATGCCATGGATTTAAGTTATATAAACTAATAGTATAATTTAACATGTTATCCACAGCAATTATGACTTACTAATTGGGCCTCTCTCATCAATTGCCTCTCCAATGACATTCATGATACGACCAAGTGTGGATCTACCGACAGGAACCTGTCATCACAAGAAGTGGAAACCATCAAGCTCAAAATAAATTAAACAAGCCCATGCTCAACTAAGTGACACAATCTGTTATACAAGGAAAACTTGTACAAAACAGGTGGTAGCCAAAATGAAGATACTAAAAACAAAATGAATCAGAAGACACTGTCAAAAAGAAGCCAAAGCAGAATAAAAAAGAGGGAAACATGAGTGATGGATGTCTTCTGGAGATCCCAAACAAACATGAGTGATTCACTCCCAAGGTAGTAAACTACTACAGCTTAATGGTACCAAGTTCTTTCAAACTGTACACTAAATTATGAGCAAAGATGAATATTGTTCAACACCCTGAGTAGTAGCTGCCACTTTCCACTTCAAAGGTAATATTTTTTCCAAAACTCTCATATCATATCACAAGAATAGGTATAAGTTTTATGCAGCAAAAACTTTTCTTTCACATATAGAATTTAAAGGCAGATATTATATATACATGTACAAGTACACAGCACTGCGCTACTAAGGAAAATATCAATTTTTGGTTGTCACTGATACTTTTGTTTTGACAAATATTTTCATTTGTATTGAACAACAGCATTCCCATTGTAGTCCCACATGTCGGGTCTAGGAGACCGTATGTACGCAGACCTTATCCCGACTTTTGTGGTATAGTCCTACTATTGAAGTTGTTCGGTTGCAATGTGCCCAATAGAAGGTAAATGAATACCCCAACTAATTTGGGATTGAAATGTGATCGATTGATCATTGATTTACATATCCTAAGCAAACATCAATTGATCATTGATTTACTCATTGTAGACACATAAAATTTATTGGATCAAATTCATGTAAAATTTAAATTTGATCCACATTTTATTGGGTTTAAACTTATTTTGGGCTTAAAAAAATAATAAGCCTATTGTATTCCTCATCAAGGTCCATCTCACCTTGAAGTCTAAACTCATCAAGTGACGTGGCATCCCAATCAAATCCAAGACCAATGAGACGCCGCCATATGTACAAATGATGTGGAAATCTCATTCAAATTCAACAACCAGTCAAAAGGCGCCAAGTGGCAAAGTGACACGTTTCGGCCAATCACAAGCAACTAGGCCTACCCCCTACAACTATAAATAAGAGAGTAACATAACATTCTGGGGGGGAGAGGAGGAGGGCATTCTGCAAGCATTGGAGGAAGCTTCTGCATTGACTATACAGCTCTTCAACGAATTGACTAACGGAGTTATGCTCGGAGATCAACTCAACAAGACGAAGTGCTATCAGACAATTCCCAGAGATCCAAACACATTTCTAGGAGGCTCAAAACATTCAAGAATCACGCTGCAAAGGCCCTCGAATCACGAAAAAACTTAGGAGAGAAGAATCGAGAGAATAACGGAATTGTACCCGCAAAATTCATTTATATAAAATTATTCTTTTTGTTTATTTTATTTTTGCTTGCAGTTAATTTTCAGCGTTAACGAAAATTTGTTGCGAACAAATTTTGGCACACCCAGTGAGATCAGTTCTGCTCTTCATCTCTTCTTCCTACAAGTCAAAAAATCACAAATTCAACTACTACAATAGACTTCAGAAAAATCAATGAAATTTCGCGCAAGAAGTCTACTACTGCCACGTCTACTGAGATCAAACTTGTTGTCCCCATCAATCGATGCAATCTCAACGCTTGTGCTTTGGATGGATCCCAATACTTCACCTTTTTGGAGATGACAAAAAGAAGAAAATCTTAAATTTTGGCAGTAACTACAACCCCTGGGGGCAACTTTGCATCTATGTTATCAGAAGAACCGTCTGAAACTGGCTGCAACTTTGGAGAATCTGAAGACTTAATGAATTCTCCAACTTCAACGAAAGTCAACACATTCATGATTGATGCAATTGACTCGGACGAGAAGTTTGCAATGATGGAGCAAACCATTGAAGCCTTGAAGAAGTCCGTTGATGAGAAAGATCATCAAATCGCCCGACTTATGAGCAAGTTAGATCTCTATAATCCAGGATAGTCAAATTATAATATAACACAGCGAGAAAAAGTTGATGGTGAATCTCTCATCAAGACAAGTGACAATTACTGCGATAATCGATCCGCTTCAGTGGCTACTCTAACAGTTCAACAACTGCAAGATATGATTGCAAAAACCATCAAGGCACAATATGGCGGTCCGTTACAAAGTTTCGTAGGATACTCAAAGCCATATTCTAAGCGAATCGACGGTTTACCGATGTCAATTGGATATCAACCGCCAAAGTTTCGACATTTAATGGAAAGGAAAATCCAAGGCAACACATCGTTCATTTCATTAAGACTTGTAGCAGTGCTGGTACATATGGCGATCTTCTTGTCAGTAGTTTGTTTGCTTGAAAGGCAACGTTTTTGATTGGTACACAAACTTGGAGTCTGAATCAATTGATTGTTGGGAGCAACTATAAAATCAGTTTCTAAATCGTTTCTATAGCACCCGTCGTACGGTCAGCATGATGGAGTTGACAAACACAAAACGATGTAAAGATAAGCCTGTAGTGGACTACATAAATCGCTGGCAAATATTGAGCTTCAACTGTAAGTATCAACTTTCTGAAACTTCTGGGATTGAAGTTTGCATTCAAGGGATGCATTGGGGCCTTGTGTATATCCTCCAAGGAATTAAACCTCGAACTTTTGAACAATTAGCTACGCGGGCTCATAACATGGAGCTAAGCATTGCAAATCATAGAATGACATCACCTACTTTTGATCCTAGAAAAGAAGTCACGAAATTTAAAGACTTGCCAGAAGATCAAATTGGGGAATCTATGACAACAACAGTGAGTTTTACGTAGGCCTCCACAAGACAAAAGTTAAAAGAGGAAGCTCCAAAGCAACAAATGCAAGAGGTAAAAAATCAATCAACCTTGAAGGAGTTACAAGAAAGGGTATATCCTTTCCCCGACTCTGATGTTCCTGGGATTCTTGATGAGTTACTACCCAAAGAAGTCATTAAACTTCCTAAGTCAAAGCGACCTGAAGAATCAAACAAAGTTGCCGATCCTAAATATTACAAATTTTACCGCATTGTTGGTCATCACACCACAAAATGCTTCATCCTGAAGGAAATGATCATGACATTAATGCAAGAGGGAAAAATCATCATCGATGATGGCGGTACAGTTGATGCAAATCATGTTGGCGCCGAACTGGACCATAAAAAAGGATCAATTTCAAAAGTTCTACAACTCATGTGCTTTGTGGCATCACAAAAAGGTGAGGGAATCATTATGCTGCAATTTGGGAGCTTTGACCCAATTGAGGTTCCTACCACGAAGAAAATAACAAGCAAACCCATGCAAAAATTATTCTCCAATAGCAAGAAGGGTGATACTTGGACATTAATCGCTTGCAAAAGAGAAAAATGTCAAAGGGCTTCTAAACTCCAACTTCCAAAAGTTGACACAAGATCAAGTGCAAATCTGCTTCAACCAATAGGAGCAATAATTACCAAACTGAAGTGCAACAGTACTCCATTACAAAGGGTTGGAAGGCAAGTCAAGACGCTCCTTGATGCACGAGCCTAAACTACAAGTCAAAAATATTCCTCGACGCACGAGCCTAAACTACAAGTCAAAACGCTCCTTAAGGCACGAGCTTAAACTGCATGTCACTCCTGGCCCGCATGAGTCTAAACTGTGAACGACCCTCTAAAAAAAATAAAGAAAAAGAAAAATAAAAGAAAAAGAATTTTTTTTTTAAAAAAAAAAAGTAAATTAACTCATCATGCTTAAAAAAAAGTAAATTAACTTATCATGCCCGAACTACGCTATGACTTGATCCTCCTAGGTACGTAGGCAGTTTAGAGTATTTTTACTCTAAGTTCAGTCGCATGAGTTAAAATAAAATTAAAAAAAAAAGGAAAATCATGTGTCATTATTTGAGCACGGCAATAACACTTTGAATTGACATGGATATCACATGAGGATAGACGTTCTTTCGCTAAGTTTACCGCAGGCGTGCAAAGGTGAAGAGACCAACAAGGCAAAGCGGATTTCGACAACATATTTGTATAAATCCGTATAGGTGTTCACATCATTTTGACATATGTGGTAGATCTTAGACACTTCTCCGCAACAAAAAAAAGACGGTTCATGATTCAAAGGTTCTTATGCCAAGTTATGAATTTTCCATCATAGCCGCTCAAAGTTGCAAAATAGGCCATCAGATTCCGAACTAAGCTGATTTTGATGACGTATCTGTATAAATCCATAAGGTCTTTGAGTGTGGTTTTTTTATGTATGCCGTAGCTCTGAGAATCTACTTTCTAATACAAAAAACGGCACCTGATTACGATACTCTCACGTCGAGATATGGAATTTATGGTGACGTTGCGCAAAGCTAAAATAACTAGCGAACCAAGATTAGAAGGCCGTTTTTGGAGCGAGATCTGGGATGATTCGGATGCAATATGATTGTGGTTTCCGCGCGATACATAGCTCTACAAATCTACTTTCTAATGCAAAAAACGTCACCTGATTTTGATACTTCCACGTCGAGATATGGAATTTATGGTGACGCTGCACAAAGCTGAAATAACTAGTGAACCAAGATTAGAAGGCCGTTTTGGAGCAATATCTGGGACGATTTGGTGCAATCTGATTGTGATTCCCGCGTAAGACGTATCTCAACGAGTCTAGTTTCCAACACATAAAATGGCTCCTGATTTCAATACTCCTACATCAAAATACGGAATTTATCGGGATGCTGCGCAACGCTGATAAAATAGACGTATCAGGACATTGAATTCCATTTGTATGAATCAAACAACTCATATTTTTGTTCTCGCATCGGAGAATAAATATCTTTGTGGACGTGTGTCTAGTACTTGCTCACCAAAGTCAGAAAAGGAATATTGCTCGCCAAATCCTCGAGAAAATGGATGAACCACTTAGTTGTTGCTCATTAAAAATTGCGACTCGAAAACTGATGCCTCAAGTGGTTCCTGACCAATCATCCGGACAATGTTTGTATATGCTTGGTGTGATATCGACACCACTTGCATTTTTTCATGAACCTACAAAAAAAAAAAGCAAAGAGGAGTGATCATGAACATGCAATCTGGAGTCACGACATGACAGCTTATAGCGTCAACTTCAAAAATTGATTCTCGTCAATACAGAAGGAGTTTGACATTGATTTTTGGATATGAAACAGCAATACAAGTCTTGCCACTCCAGAACTAAGTCATTCAACATTTTGACATTCCTACAGTCAGATGTGATTTTTACTCTGTGAGCGCTTGAAGCTGAAAATCGGGAAAGGCGCTCCATGTACTTCTTCGGTCAGTGTTGCGAGGAGCTTGTATACTTTGCATGATGTCCACTAATACTGTCAAAAAGGTTGAGGTGCACTAGTAGTGCTCTCCAAATACATAATCACAAAGAAGCCAAGGGATATCTTTGCAAAGGTTACGTATTTCAAAAGATTGTGGTTGATGTGATTTCATAACATCCCCTTATATAGAGGCTCCTATGAAGAATTTTCAGTTTGTGTAGAAGGAATGTTGTGGTGAAATTAGAAGATGAGAATCCCTAAAAATTTCAAATTGCCAATCAGTTAAAAAATTACCATATTGAGGAGATTTCTTTGGAGGTGATTTTAATTCTTTCTTGAAGTCAAAAGGAAAGTTAATATTTTTTTCCTTTGGTACATGAAACGAAAATGGAAGTTGATATTTTCCTTTGGTACATGAAATCAAAAGGAAAGTTGATATTTTCCTTTGGTACATGAAATTAAAAGGAAAATTAATATTTTCCTTTGGTACAAAAAG